>NW_026681975.1:0-13991 GCF_028640845.1 Ahaetulla prasina | reverse complement strand
GCCTGATTCGGATTTCCTGACCCGCCGCCAGCGGAGGAGGACACGACATGGTCCAGAGTCTAGAAGGCAAACTGACCCGAGTTTTCGGTGGCTCAGTCAGCCGCCGCTGCTGGAAAGCGGCTGGCAAAGAAGCCTCTTTGAGAGCTGCTTGGCAGCTGCGGCGGCTGGCACAGTCCGCCAAAAAGTACCGGAGGTTGCAGAAAAAGCTGCTGCCATCGCTGCCATGTTCTTCGCGCATGCTCATCCCATTGGACATGCAAGGCAATGGGATGCGCGTGCGTGAAGAACGTGGCGACAAAGAACATGGTGGGCGGGGTGAGCAAGCAGCAACCAGGTTGGGGATGTGGCCAACCGGCCATCACTACCAGGTCGGCAATTTCGGCCAAATTTCCGCCAACGGTTTGCATGAACCGGTGCAAACCAGCTGAATACCTGGTGCAAACAGTGGAAAGAGTAGTAATAATTTTTTATATTATATTATAATATTTTATATTTATATTATCATATATTATTAATTTGAATCTCACCTTTTATTATTTTATGAATAACTCAAGGTGGCGATCGTATCCAACATGCCTTCCTCCTCCTTTCCCCACAGCTGCCCCATGTAGAGAGCATTACAGTAATCAAGCGAGATAACAGCATGAGTGACTGCATAAGGCATCATCAGGAAGAAGAACTGAAACAGTAATGGAAGGCTCCTGAGACGGCCAAATGGTCTTCAAACGCAGATCATCCAGGAGGACAAATTGCGCATATCCTTTCCAGTAATTCCAACAGCCAGTCTGCTGCATTGACTGAATGTGCCAGCATCCACAGCCACTCCTTGGAGGGATTAAGCTTGAGCCTGCATCCAGAAACAGCTTCCAACAGGGACAGCATTGACAATTCTTGTGGTCCGGGAAAAGTACAGCTTGTCATCAGCGTACTGCTGGTATCTCAAAACCACTGATGATCTCACCCAATTTTCATGTAGATGTTGAACAGCAGGCGAGAGAATGATGTGGGAACAAGTGAGTGGACCTCTGTGTATGTGCAGGTCGGAGAGGAGGAGAACCAGAAGGTGCCTACTCCCCCAACCGCAGAAGATACCATGATCGGTATCGAGCTGAGAGGTACAGGACCAGGGCAGAGGAACATGTCCCTGGCCTCCAGATCATCCACCAACCAAAGCTGTCTCTGTGTTGCATCCGGGTCAAGACTGAACGGGTCTAGATAGACATCTTCATCCAGGTGTTAGCAGCTTTTAAATTTTGTAAATTTCAGAATAAACAACTGGAATGAATACCAAGGAAGAGAAGGTGAAGTAACAACCTGTCATGAACAGGGTCAAACTCATAAAATGTGCTCAAGACGCCTTTTCGCTTGATCATCATCCAGATCAGCTGTTGATTTTATCTATAGATAACCACTAAACTTCTCAAAGGGTCATGCACCTCCTGATGTAGAGACTCAAAAACTTTATCTGCAGATGGACAATTCCTCATTGCCACAGGTAGGTCTAGAATAGGTCTAACTAGTGTCGATCAGTGAGGACTAACTCTAGCATTTCATCTTAGTCAGAACAACACGAGAATTTCAGATACCAATATATTAGAATGTTCCTCATTTTAAAGATCTCAGAATGGCAAGTGAACCTCTCAGGGTCCATCATTCTAGAACCACTGTTCAATCAAATCTTTCAAGTCAAAGGAAAATGATCCACATGACCTTGGTTCTGTTAAATCCAGGAGATATAAAGAGATTGTATAATGTGTTACTTAAATTCTGAAAGGGACTTGGTAAAGGACTGTATGATAAAGAACAAAATTTTCAGGAGCCAATATTAGAAACTTGGGAAAAATTTTGCTAGAAATGTAAATTCACAGGCACAGAATCTGAGAAAACTTTTATAAAATGTTTTATAGATGCATTTAGATCCAAGAAATTATTGTGTATGTATCTGATATTAAAATATTATGTAATTGTGATGACCTACATATTTCCCATTTGTGGACTTGTAAGGATATAAACCTTTTTGGATAAAAAGGTGGATTTTACAAATGTTTTGAAAAGAAGATAAAGTTCTGTTTTTTTCTCTTAATTATTACACTGTCAGTAATAGACTAAATTGATTTAAATAATAACAGCAGCAAGATTACTAATGGACAATACTGGAAGAAAAAGAATACCTACAATGAAGAATGGATATTGAAAGTTCCTCTGGCTGAGATATAAGATATCAGCCTTTTGAAAGACTCAAGAAAGATACCAGGAATGGAAAAATGATACTTGTTAAGTTCTGGAAGTAACGAGGCTGGAGACCAGGGTAGTGACAACAGCTCTTAATATAGGGTGAACCCAGCAACAGGCTGGGGAAAACCTCTCCTTTTATACAGTTCTATTTGAGGTTTCCCCAATCAGCAACGTTGATTTCCCTCAAATATTTAAAGGTACAAACATGAATACATAACACTCCTCCTCCCAGAAAACACTTTGCCTCTATTTACATATTTATTTACATGTTATTTTTCACGAGTCACGCAAATAACCTGCCTCCTAGTTCTTTCTGACCCGCGCTTCAGTTCTGGTGAGGTTTTGAGCTGGTCGGAGGGCTGTTTTCTCCTCCCAGCTCTTTCTCTAGCCAACGGGCCCGGATTATTGGCGACTTTTTCTTGGCCATCCGCCTTGGATTACTTTTGAATTTCCTGCTGTTTCCTCGAACCTGATGGCGCTGGAACTCTGGGACCTCAGCTAAGTCTTGCGCCCCGGTCATTGTCAGCTGTGATTCAAATTGGTATTGGTCATGACTGTTTCATTTGTCTGGTTTCAGTTATTCGTTCCTTAACTGATCTATGTGGCGCCCACACTGTTGTCTGGTAGCTCTACCAACGATTTTGGGCCGGTTATCTTTATTATTTGTCCTGAACCAACTAGGGCCCCATAGTTTCGGCCCACACCCGTCGCCTATGCTCATTTCCCTTGTCTTTCTAGTTCCCCTTGTAACCCTCGGTGTGTAATGGGGTTCAAACGGTCAAGTGGGCACCGGAGTTTCCGTCCCATTAGTAATTCGGCTGGGCTTTTCCCGTGGCTGCTTGGGGTTCTGTGCTGACGGCTAGGAAAGTCTATTTTGTTTGCCAGTCACCTGGCTTGAGCCTGACACGCCTCCTTAGCGCCCGGACGGAACGCCTGCAAGGCCATTCGACGAGGGTGGAAAGGCGCAGAGAGGCATGTCGGATGCCTTCCTGCCAGGTATTCTTCAAACTGGGCTGCCGTGAATTGGGCTCATTGTCGGACACCAGAGTGTCCGCAACCCGTGAGTTGCGTAGGTGGCGAGTTGCGATTGCTCGGCCGTAGTGGATTCATGAGTATGATCTCCAACCATTTGGAAAATGCATCACAACCACTAGGAACGTTTGGCCGTGGAAAGGGCCAGCAAAATCAATGTGGATTCTTGACCAGGGCCCTTGGGCTTTTCCCATTCCTGACTGGGGCCGTGGGGGTAGAGGTCTGGACTCTGGCAAGCCTGGCATTTCCCTACCCTCTCAGCAATCTCGTCCATGAGTGGCCACCACACATAGCTTCTAGCTAACCCTTCATCCTTACGATCCCTGGGTGACCTCGTGGAGGAGGTCCAATACCTTTCCCTTAATTTATCAGGAATTATTACACGATCACCCCATAACAGGCACCCCTTGAGCCGAGAGCTCATCTGCTTTTAACAAATTCTTTGAACTGTCGCCCGGCGCAGCGGCCACCTCTCTGTACCCAACCGAGTACAGTCCTTAACACAATGTCCGGTGATGCCCGAGCCACTTCCTTAGATGTGACTGGGCCAGAGTCCAAGAGTCAATAAGTAGGATGCCCCCGGAGTGGGGTCTTCTCGCCTGGTAGGGCATCGCTTAACGGCCTGCATGCCCCACTTCTTTCCTGGTCGATGCTGCAGCTTGTACGAATAAGCGGCTAAGAATATAGTCCATCGGTCAAGCGTGGCGGTGCCACAGGCGTTGGGCGGTCGCCAGCCAGTATCCTAGTGGTCTGTGGTCACGATTTCAAAGCCCAAAGACATACTCGTGGAATTTTTTGACCCTGACAATGGCTAGTGCTTCTTGTCTAATTGGCTGTAGTTCCTCTGGGGAGGACATCGCAGAGTAGAACGCTATAGGGGCTTCTGTGCCGCTTGAAGTCTATGGCTGAGCACAGCCCCACCCCATAAGGGAGGCATCGAAACCAGCACTAGGGGTAATGAGTTGTGATATTGGATGAGCAGGCTATCACTTGAGAGCAGGTTCTTTACTGCTTCAAAGCCCTATTTTCTGACTTTCCCAAGACCAAACAGTATTTTTCCTAAGAGCCTATGCAGCGTTCCAACGTTGCTTTGTTCTTTAAAAGACCGAAAATTCACCAACCCCAGGAATGCCTGCAGCTCTGCTTTATTTTTGGCGCTGGAGCCTTCTAATTGCCTTGACCTTGCTCAGTAGGGTGAATTCCTTTCTTGTCTATCCGTAGCCCAAGAAATCGACGGATTCGACTATCTGGCATTTGTTTGTTGACTTTTAATCCGCTGTCCGGAAAATGCAAAACCTTTCTTAACGCTCCCCAATTCCTCCATGTTTTCCCTGAAATTAGGACATCATCAAGTAGGAACTACCCTGGGAGCCCTGCAGTAGTCGTCCATTAGGTTTTGGAACAGCCCTGGTGCCACACTGACCCCAAATTGCAATCGGGTGCACTTGAATGCCCTGCGTACAATCGCTTTGGGCTTCGCGGGCGCTCACGGGCAGTTGTTGGTAGGCTTGGGCCAAGTCTAACTTTGCAAAGACTTGCCTTGCCCCAAAGAGTGCAATAAGTGTTGCACCACGGAACCGGTAAGCGCTTTTCTGTAAGGCTTTGTTAAGCGCCGCTTGTAGTCAGCGCAAATTCTAATTGACCCGTCCGGTTTTATGGGTGACGATTGCCTCCCACTTTGCGTGATCGACTGGCACCAAAATCCCTGATTTATGAGCTTGTCCAGCTCCTTATCGATTTTTGGTTTTAGGGCAAAAGGACCTCCTCGCCTTAAGCCTAATGGGGCTACCTGGGGTCTAAGTTGAAGGAAATAGGGGTCCCTTGTACTTGCCCAGGCAGTCCTTGAAGACATCTTCGAACTCGTTAAAGAGAATGTCTTTCAGGTTGCACTTCTGTAGATGCCAGTCACCCCATGCCCAGGGCACGAAACCAGTCTAGTCCCAACAGACTGGGCAGAGTCCTTCGACGATCGTGATGGGCAGGGTCTGTGTGGACTCGACTGGACGGAGGTGGTCCTAACAGGGATGCGATTCTGGTAGTGGGACTCGTAGTCGTTGTGCTTGCAGGTGGCGCCACGACGGCAGACTTCGCCAAAGTGTCCCAGGACATGATGGTGATCGCTGATCCCGTGTCTTTCAAGCCGGCACCGACTCTATTTTTGGCTTGGTGAAGATCTTCTTCTCCACTTTGTGAGGCGCGCCTATGACCACAGTTGTTTGGTTGAACCGCGCTTTTTGTTTGAGCCAATCGGTCGCCTTGCCGATTCCGCGCCTGATTGGCCGATTTGAATTTTCGGAAGGTTGGGCCGCCGACAAACTTGAGCTAGGTGCCCTTTCTTCCACACCGATGCCTTTAAACTTGCAGCGTTGGCGCTGGTGTTGACCGCAGCTTCCGATTCGCCCCGGTCCCTTTGTCGCCGCGGCAGACCCTTCCTCGTCTCACCGCCGGATTCGGTCTGAACCTCCTCCTGGTGCACGGAGTTGCCTTCGCCTTTTGTGGGACCGGCTTGCAGTGTCTCTGCCGCTTAGGACATTTCATGCTCTGGCGCCAGAGCGTTCCAGCGTTAGGTTGTTTTTGCTAGCAGCAGCCGCAAACGGATGTCTTGACCTCGGATGAGTTGCTCGAGAGCACCGCCCAGGTCACGTATCCGCAGTCCTTGGACGCCTTAGGGCGCGCGTAGTCACCGATGGATTCGCCTCCATCTGCCTTCGCCTCCAAACCGCCGCACGATTTGGACGGCGTTGGTGCAAGTGGTTTTTAGTAAAGTCTGTAAAGTTGGCCACGACACCGACTGCAACGGCGTTGGCTCTGCCAGGGCTTCCGCGATATCAATGACCTCCGGACCGCAGTGGCTTAGAAATAAGCCCTTTTGGTTATCTGAACTCCGCAGTTCGTTGGCTTTAGAAGCAAACGGGTCATATCGTCATTTCTTTAGCCGGTCAAACTGCGGGCGGAGTGTAACTGGCCATCTCCGCTTTTCTGCCCTGAGTTTGCTGGGTTCGTCCATCGTGCTTCAGCTCGGTTCTGGTTCTCCTAGCCTCGAGATCCCACCTTCGCCGCCAATGTTAAGTTCTAAGAACGAGGCTGGAGACCAGGGTAGTGACAACAGCTCTTAATATAGGTGAACCCAGCAACAGGCTGGGGAAAAACCTCTCCTTTATACAGTTCTACTGAGGCTTCACCAATCAGCAACGTGTTGATTTCCTCAAATATTTAAAGGTACAAACATGAATACATAATAACATTTAAAGTAGATATCAGACTAAGAGTTATGACTGTTTTTGAATGATTATGATACATTTTGATTGTTTTAAGAATTGATGATTGTAGTAATTAAGTTACAAAAAATTTTAGATATGTTTTTTTTTTTTAACATATTGTGCTTCCAAAGTCAAATTAAAAAAAAGAAATTTCAAAACTTTTGAATAATAAAAAAATAATTGGTGATGGTAAAAATGCTCATGACTGTAATATATGTTTAACAGAATTTTGTGGATTGTTTTGTAGAAAGAAATTGAGTTTGATATGCTCAAGCAAGATTATACAAGAGAATCTCAGATTCATCTTTGGTATGTTTTAAGAAAACAACACCTGAAAATTGCTTTTAAGGAGATCTGGATGCCTGGCTACATTTTCTGCTGTGCATGTGCATTGAGGTCAAGGAGATCTGGATCACAGAACTCCCATGGATGTGCTCTGCAGATGAAATGCTGATGTTGCTCTGTCTTATAGTAGAGAATCAGCTGCCATTCTGTTTAATTCAGGAGTGCAGGTCACTTTCAGAGAGTCCACCAAACGTGCTTGGCAGGAGAGATAGAGACACCATGGAAAGACCACAAAATCACAGGAAGGCTGGAGGAAGGAGAATAGCAAATATGGATCAAAATGGTTTTGCTTGAATTAGAGTAAAAATATGTGCACTCATTTCTCTGACAATGAATTTTTCACATGTGACACATTGTGAAAGAGGCAATGGTAAGGATATTCTGTTTTAAGTGCTATCAAACTGGATTAAAAGAGGATGAAAAGCTCAGAAGATGATTTTAAAGAGTTTAGAGTCATGACACAGAGAGGATCTGAATCTGGAGATAGAAAGATTTTTATATGAAATTTTCTGAGTAGAGCCACAAAGCCTGAAAGCTGAAACCATACTTCCAAAAGATGAAATATTTTGATTTCTTTAATAGTATTTAACAAATCTCCACTTTATCTAAAGGAGTAGGAATGTATTACATTTAAAAATGCAGACCAAAGGACTCATAGGACTTTTTATTGAAAACAATTTGTATCTAAGCCTATTTAGATAAGATGTAATTTTCTAGTCAAAGATCTATGAAAAGTCTTAGAACACAATGTTATAAATTGAAACATCAAAGCAATATCTAGAATTATTGTGACAATTTTATTCAGGAAATTGTTTCATTGGTGAGGTCTTCATGGAATGTGACAGATAGAATGTAGCTTCTATCAGAAGTTCCTGCAGGAGAGAGAAGAAAGAGAATCAATGTTTCAAAGAGATTCAGATATTTCTGACCTCAGATTCCATGAAGTTTTCTGAGCAAGGACAGGATGGAAGATAGAAGACAGGTGAGTTGAATCCTCTTTATAATTTTGTCATATCTGAAAACTTAAAAGAAGATCTGAAGAGAGAAACATAAATCATTGATGACCACCTGAAGGATCTTCTGGAGAATATCATTTGAAGGACTGCTTTTTTCTCTTACGCTAGGCTGGTCTTCCTGAACATGTGACATGATATAGCTAACTATTGTGGAAGTCAATAATTCTGGACAATTTAACAATTAAATTTAATCATTTAAAATAAACAAAACATATTTTATTTATTTTGTCATCCATATTTCAACTTGTCCTTTTGCATCTAATGATTCCACCATTTCTTGATATTGTGTAACTCCTGTCCTGCAGCAAGTTGTCCTCACAAGTGTCATTATAACAACCTCAATGAAAGAAAACTCTGATCAATTTCTGTTACTTTATTAGAGCTCATTGCATCTGAAAACCCAAATCTGAGATGGTTTTCTAGAAAGTTCAGGTCCTGATCATACATGTAAAAATAACCAGAAACAGAATAGAAGATGTTCTTTCAGCACAGCTGCAGTAAAGCATTGATTTCTAGAAAGGATTATTTTTTTTTTTTATTGAAAGAGTTTTAAAAACAAAACATTTTCCCCTTTTTCCCCTCCCAAAAACAAAACAAAACACCCCTCCTCCCCACCCCCGGCTTCCGGTCAATCACAAGGTAAAGTCCAATCCAAATAACCACATCCAAAGCTTTTCCTCCCAACCCCTCCCATTACATAAAATAACTTTCTAATTATTCAAAGGCAATCTGATATTTCTTAATCTGATATCTGTTTTAGATAATCAATCCATTTTTCCATTCAATTAAATATCTTTCCTATGTCTTTTAAAACGCTGAGATTTTAGCCATCTCAGCCAAGTTAATAACTTTCAATATCCATTCTTCTATTGTAGGTATCTCTTCTTTCTTCCAGTATTGTCCAATCAACAGTCTTGCTGCTGTTATTAAGTTCAAAATCAGTTTAGTCTCAATCCCTGTACAATCCATTATAATTCCCAAAAGGAAAAATTGTGGCAGGAACTTTATCTTCTTCTTCAGTACATTTTGAATAATCCACCAAATTCTTATCCAAAAGACCTTAATTTTCTTGCAAGTCCACCAAATATGAAAATATGTAGCATCATCACAATCACACCTCCAACATTTCGCTTGGATATTAGGATACATACATGATAATTTTTTGGGATCTAAATGCCATCTATAAAACATCTTATAAAAATTTTCCCTTAAATTCTGTGCTTGTGTAAACTTAACATTTCTAACCCAAATTTTCTCCCATGTTTCCAACATTATTAGTTCCTGAATATTCTGTGCCCATTTTATCATACAATCCGAATCTATTTCAAGCAACACATTATACAATCTCTTTATATGCTCCTGGGTCTGATTTCTAATTTGCTTTATTAAATTTTCCTCCCTTTGCATTATACCAATTTTTTGATCTTCTTTCCATCTAGCACTTATTTGCCCATATTGAAACCAAGTATAATTCCTCCCTTCTTCATTTAATACCTGTAATGATTTTAATTGCAATCTACCTCCTTCAGCATACAAAAGTTCTTTATATGTAATCATTTCCTGTTTCTGTTCTATATTTATATTCTCTATTGCATGTCTAGGGCTCACATATAGGAATCTTATAATCTAATTTATAGGAATATTTATTCCAGACCAAAAAGAGCACTTCTCAACACATGATTCTTAAAAGCCCTATCCACTTTTTTCCATAAAATAAGTACGCATGCCATCCATATATCAAGTCATAACCTTCTATATTCAAAATTCTTTCCTCTGTTAAGTTAAACCAGTCACTTATTACTGAGAGGGTTACTGCTTCATAATATAGTTTAAAATTAGGCATTCTTAAACCACCTCTTTCCGTGAATCCTGTATTATTTTCATTTTAACCTCGCCTTTTTACCCTGCCATATAAATTTATTAATCCCACTCTGCCAATCTTCCAAATTTTATCCTTTTTAATTATAGGTATCATCTGGAACAGAAACAAAAATCTAGGTAACACATTCATTTTAATAGCCGTAATCCTTCCCAATAGGGATAACTGCAATTTCTTCCAGCCATTCATATCATTCTGAACTTTTTGCCATAGCAAGTCATAATTATTCTTATAAAGTTTCTTGTTCGATGAGCTAATATAGACCCTAAATATTTAACCTTTTTACTACCTCAAATCCTTTCATTTCCTTTAGTTTTTGTTTCTGTTGTATAGACATATTTTTAATTATCACTTTTGTTTTATTCTGATTTATTTTAAATCCTGATACCTTTCCATATTTATCAATTACTTCCAACAAAAATCTACTTGAATTTATAGGATTCATTAACGTAACCACTACATCATCTGCAAAAGCTCTAACTTTGTACTCATATTGTCTAATCTTAATTCCTCTATTTTCATTAATTTCGTATTTTATCTAATAATGGTTCCAGAGTCAAAACAAACAATAATGGTGATAAGGACATCCCTGTCTTGTTCCTTCGCAATCTTAATAACTTCTGTCAAACTACCATTTACTATAATCTGTGCTGTTTGCTCTCCATAAATCGCTTTAATTATTCTAATAAAACAGTCTCCAAATTGCATTTTCTATTAATTTAAATAAAAATCCCAATGCAATCGATCAAAGGCTTTCTCTGCATCCAAAAAATAAGTGCCGCTGAAGTATTCTTCTTTACCAAATATTCCAATATATTAATAATCTGTCTACCATTATTCCTCATCTGCCTTCCTTTTATAAAACCAGATTGATCAGTATGAATTCTTTGTTGTAAAACTAACATTAATCTATTTGCTATTATTTTACAAAATCTTATAATCATTATTTAAAAGTGAAATCGGCCTATAGTTACCAGGTTTAGAGCAGTCTTGCTCCTTCGGTATCAGTGAAATAAAAGATGTTTTCCATGACGGGGTATTCACCCTAATTGTATCTGATTAAATAATTAAGTGGGCCTAATATTTCATCCTGTGTTTTTATAATAAGTTGCTGTAAGACCATCTGTACCAGGGTTTTCCCATTTTAATTGTTTAATTGCCTCCACTATTTCTCCAGTAGCTATCGGCGTTCAGCTCCTCCTCTGTTCTAATGTTAGAATATTCACCTTATAATCTTTCAAATAATCATAAATGTCCCTATTCAATATTTTGTCTTTTGCATATAGTGCAGTATAAAATTCTGAGAATGCCTTTTAATTTTATCCTGTTGATATGTCTCTTTACCTTTATATTCTATTTTTGTATGACATGCTTTCTGTTTCTTCCTTAAATTATATGCCAACCATCTCCCAGGTTTATTTGCATTACAAAAGGTATTATGTTTAGTATATTGTATATTCATACACCTGGTCTGCCATTAACATATTAAATTGACTCTGTAATATTTTTATAGCCTCTTTAAGTTTATGATCTTGTGGGTTTTGAATTAATAACTGTTGCTTCCTTTGAATTTCTTCTTCCAAATATCTACGCTGCTTTGTTTATTATTCCTTTGCCTGTTGTCCAAATAAATCAATATCCTCTAATAAACGCTTTGCTCGCTCCCACACAGTTCCTATAGGTGTCCCTTTGTACATATTAAAATCAAAAATTCTTTAACTGTTTCTTACAATAAGTTACATTATCCTCATATCTAAACAGATTTTCATTCAACCTCCATGTTCTACCACCTTTTTCCCTTGTAATAATTCCATCCATACTGGGCTATGGTCAGTTAAACACCGAAATATCTTCGTTTTCTTCACCCTAGAAAGCAAGTCATTAGAAATTAAAATAAAATCAATATGCGAAAAGATTGATGCCTATCAGAAAAAAAGTAAAATCTCTCTCATCTGGATTCCGTAACTCCATATATCTCTAAACTCAAAGTCTTCCATCATTTCAAAAAGATTTTGGTAATTTTGCATGTATAGGTATCTTCTTGGAGGAGTTCTCTTATCCCTTCTTGTATCAATTACTCCATTCCAGTCTCCTAATAAAATAAACGAACTATAATCCCAGAGGGTCAACCTCTCATGTAACATTTTGTAAAACTTTTCTTGTTGCTGATTAGGTGCATAAATACCTATCAACAAAGTCTTTTGCATCTATCACCAGTTCAATAGCAATAAATCTTCCTTGAATATCTGCCTCAATTAACTTAGCTGGTATATCCTTCCTGATATATACAACAATTCCATGCTTCTTTTCCAAAGCTGATGCAACAAAATGGTTACCCAATTTTGAATTAATTAAATATTTTTGGTCTGATAATTTTATATGTGTCTCTTGCAAACAAATCACATCATTTTTAAATTGTTTCAAGTAGTGAAATATTTTCCTTCTTTTCTGAGCTGAATTCAAGCCATTAACATTCCATGACATTCTATTTGCCATTACTGGCCTCCTGAAGCTTTGAAGCAGACAGGCTCCTCCTCCGGTATCTTCCGTCTAGCTCCTCCACAGCTTCCATAATGGGATCCTGACTTTTACTTTGAGACTGTTGCTCTTCTTTACGCTTAAGGGCTCCTCTTGTCACCCTTTGCTCTTGTGGTTCCTCTAATACTGGCAGCAATAAAGGCTCTTGGTCACCGCCTTCTTGAGTCTCTTGAAGTTTTTCTATCACTTCTATTTCGACTTTCAAAACTGTAGAAAGAAAATCCTTTGCCTTTAAAACAGTGTCAATTCTATATCTCCTTCCTTGATAGAATAGTGTCAGTCCAACTGGCACCTCCCATCTGAATTGAATCAGATGTTTTTTAAGTTCTTGTGTAAAAAGCAAATTCCTTCCTGTCTCTTAACATCTTTGAAGGAATCTCTTTCAACACCTTCAACTCCTGTTCTCCAATTTTTAAAGTTGTCTGATATGAAACTTGCAGAATTTGATTTCTCATAGTCCTTTTCACAAAATAAACCACAATGTCGAGGAAGCTTTCTCTGTCTTGCAATCCAAGAATTAACTCTATATATTTTATCAATTTGGTAAGCTACCTCTTGGGGTCCCTTCAATAAATTCAGCCAATGCTTCTGATATAATTTTTCTTAAGTCTTCTCACGCTCTTCTGCATACCACGAATTCTAAGAGCTCCTTCCATAAGTTTATATTGTAATATCACAACCTGATCTTCATTTTGATCCACTTTTTCTGAACACCTTTCATTTCATCTTCTAAATGCTTATTTGACTGAGAGATCTGTTGCATTTCCACTTCCAATCCTTCAATTTTTACTCAGTCCTTGAACTGCCATAGAATATCTTCTCTTATTTTTGCATTAAAATTCTCCATCATCTCTTTTGCCTATCTTCAGAAAGTTTTAATTGTTCTTTCAATATTTCCTCAAGACTTGGTTCAGATCCCTTCTTCCAGAAGGCTTTAAAGGTTTAGCTGCCATTCTGTCTTCAAAAGAATCAGAATTCAAACTTAATAACTCTCCTTCCCTCCTTTCAGTATAAAAAAACTCCGTTTGTAACAATCCACAATAACGCTGCTTCATCGTACTAAAAATTTTACTTTCACTTTTAGACGCCATTTTAAAAGTCAATTAATCAAAGACAAAGAAAGGTTTCAAATTTCAAAAGGGAGTCGGTACTTGCCGTGCTGATTCTACATCAAAGTTGACGCTTGTGAAATTCCGTCTGCTTGGAATATCAATCAATTTAATAAGTCTCTAGAGCAGAAGCAACATTCCTCTCCTTTTCCTGATAAAAACAGGGGCGTGCTGAAGTTGGAAGGAGTGGAATTCTGGGGTCATAAATCCAGGAAAATTAAAGAGCAAACCCCTGTCAGACCTGCCACTCTTCCACAATTCTGATAACCTCTTTCACCCAGAGATTATGCTAAGCTCAGTGAACAGTGATTTTTTTCTGTTTCACTGACTTTTACAATCTTCTAACACGGAGTGCTCTGTTTGAGCACCCAGCAGGAGGTGACGTCACTGGAGCCTGAAAGGATTTTTGACTACATATCCTCTTTAAAATTCATTTACAGTAGAATTTATGGAAGAGCAGCTGGTGATGGTTTGCCTCAGACTCTTGACCTCTCACTGCCATTCGACTGGATTAGATTCCTCATCCTTTACTCACAATTTTATGCTCCTGAAATCCAGAATCTGGAGAAACCAGGCC
>NW_026681974.1:0-14023 GCF_028640845.1 Ahaetulla prasina | reverse complement strand
ATTGCAGGCAGCTGTGTTAATAACAGACTGTCTTACCAGTCTGAGCCACAGAGGCCCATGTATATGAATATTTTAAACCTTGTATATATGAAGGGTGACTAGGGCCTAGTAATGATGCCAATGACAGTGGAGATGATTGAACCAATCAACACGTGGCTGACTTCATCACTGATTTCACAGATTTGTATAGACTTTGATAAGAGATTATTGTTACTTTCTTAACTACGCTTTCACAGCACAGATACGAACCAAAATAGTCTTTTTGAGTTTTTAATTAGAAATATTACACAGCAATATGTAAACTTTAGAAAATATATGTTTAAAAAAGATGTTCCCATACCAACAAGCAAATTATATGTTTTGCATAGCTTACAGTGTGGGCAGGGGGTTTAGAGAAGCAGTTTGGTATGGGAAACATTACTCAGCTAAGCTCACTCATTCTCCCACCTTTGTCAATGGGCAATTAAGGCTTCAACCAATCCCCCATGATTTGCAACACAATACAACTGAAACTCACCACATGGCAAGGCTCAAGCAAGCTTGAGAGACAGCCAGCAAGGCTAGCTAAGACCCCACCCCTGGGAGTCTGACAACCAATCAGGATACTCTTCCTGTGCCCCAGAAAGGTCAAAGCTCAGAAAAATCATAAAACCAGGAGCACACAGGATCTCAGCCCTTTTCTGTTCAGGATCTCAAGCCATGTGATCCTGACCACCATTAAACCATCTTTCCAAGCAGCCTCCATGTTTCCAGTGTCTTTGTCCCCACTTGGAACTGAACCCAGATGGATATTTCTTCCAACAATTGGCACCCAGATGGGACTCCGTTAACTAACCAATGGACCTGGCCCAGGTAAGCCTCCTTGCTAGCAGCAGACCCATTGAGTCTGTGGGTAAGTTTTCCTGGACCTTGGCCATTTGGAACTAGGTTTTAAAGGGTTTTGAGTGTTGAGCTCAAAGACTGCTTGGAAAGAAGGTGAGTACCTCTAAATTTTAATTTTAAAGCATGGAAAAGCATGGGAAATATGTGTATGCCTGCATGTGTGTGAATGAGAGAGCCCTTCTCCCAATCACAGCTGGATCTTGCATCCTCTGTGCATTTCTAACAGAAAGACCAAAAGTCTGGAGCATGGGGGTTTTGCCAGAGCACAGGACCTTCTGTTAGGAAGGAGAAGTGTGTGTGTGGATTCCACCTGAGGAAACAGTCTGATTCCACCTCTTTGAGCAACCTCTAGCCGCACCTCTACCTACTGCTAGCTCCACCGAGCCGTGACCGGTAGGATAGAGAAAGCAAGGGGAAGCCAAATGTGGAACTTTGTTTATTGAACGCTGAGCGAAAGGAAAGTAAGTGTGAATGGTGAAAAAGGAACAAAAGAAAAGGAAAAAAGGAAGTAGATCTGCTAGATGGGAGCTCAGATTTAGAAAAAAAGCAGAAGCAGTAAGGTGCTACCTGCTGGCAGGGCAGTAGGTCCTCTGGGATCACTTTTTGATCCAAATAGAGTTCCCTTAACAGGAAGGGCCCATACTTGACAGAAGGGAGTCAAGTCCTTCCCAGAACTTTTTTTTGAAACTGTGAGTGATCCACTAGCCAAAGTGAAAAATAAAACCTCACATGGGAGGAAACATGGGAAGCGAATGGTTCGAGGTAGAGAAATCCTGAGAAAATGCTGGGGCCTGGGCCCAGGCTGCCAGTTTACTGGCATGTAGAAAAAGAAATTGAGAAATTGTGTAATAAAGATGAGAATAAAACAAACAAATTTGGCTAAATAAAGGTACTTAAAAGAAAAGGAAATATATAAATAGGAATGTTTGGGTTTTGTTTGTTTGTTTGTTTGTTTGTTTGTCTCTTTCTCTGTCTTCTATGGAACCACGTGGTCTGTCTGTTAAGATTTGTGCCTTCCCTAATTTAACTGAGATTATGGGAATGATAGTGTGTGTAAATCTCAGAGTTTTGTTTTCTCTTTGTCCTCCTTGTTTTTATGTGTGTATGTCTGTCTTTGTGGGCCCTTGAGGTAATTGTAACTGTAAAATGTATCTGATCTCTAGAGACAAGAATTTTAAATTGTTAGGAAAAAGAAAAACAAAAGGTTGAAACAATGAAAATGGGAAGAGAGAGAGAAAAAAGGAAAGAGCCTTTTTCCTGTCTTTGTCCACCAACAAAATAGTAAAAGGACTTTCATCCTATTTCTGGTTTTTTTTCTCCTCTCTATCTTAAAGTAACAACTCAAGTTTATAAGGAAACATTTTAAGTTCACTTACAAGATAAGTTTATGAGGAAACGTTTTAAGTTCACTTACAAGAGAAAAAAAAAATTCAGTCTTGCATTTACTGTGTATTTAAATGATTTTACCTGTTCATCCTCTTCCTGAAGTATGTGAAGTTTTTTCTTTCTCATCAGTTGTGTCTCCATTTTGTTGAAACTGCATTACCTTTTAGTAACTGCAATATTGATGTGTTGTTTCTTTTCAAACTCTGCCTTCAAGATATCTACACCCCCCCCCCTTTAATCCTGTTACAATGCCTTTCCTGAGAAGATTACCCACAAAAGTGGGGAGGAGATTCTGTGCTAATGTCTTTCAGCCCTGAAAAGATGACTCTGCAACTGTGGAAGCAGAGCACATGGTTCCAGATGCTGCCCCCAGAGGAGACCTTCCATTTGTTGGAGTCAGGAATTGAGTTTGAATCCAGCCCCCACTGAAAGTCATCACAGCAACCAGATTGGAGCAGACCTTTCCAAACCTGACTGACCAACAAGCATGCCACCCAAAAGATATGAAAGAAAGGACCCTGAGATGTATAAGTAAAGACTAAAAGACTCTTTTCAATTCCCAGAAGACAACTGGAAAGACTATGGGGAAGGTGGAAATTCATTGTAAGGTTTTCTGTCTTGTCTCATTTACATTGTAATCAGTCTAAAGTACTCATGTAAGGATTGTATTTGAGTGGCTACCACAGCAAGTTCTGAACACGTTAGATTTTTGTCTGGTGAGGGAAATATGTCCAAAATGTTTGTATTGCCTGTATTGTAAAGTAGCTGCATACACAGGCACACACAGAGAGACACACCATTCAGAATTAGTCTATTCCTTCACTTACCTCACACAAGACTTCTAGGTTGATTTTGCTCTGTGGCACTAAAAGCCCAAGGAGTCAGATCTCCCTGCTAATTCCATGGGGGAGGGGCATCCCCCTCAGGCAATTCCTCTCTTGAAGAGATAGCAGAAAAAGTGATATCCAAAACCCAAGCCCTGACTATGACTCACAAATGATGCTCCCCAGTTGCCCAGTAAAGCAAGATATGTTGCACTGGTGGTCTCATGAGTAGAAGTCCCAGGGCTCATTGTGTAATTTATTTGTTAAGAAAGGAAAAAGCCTGGATTGCACACTGATTAACCTCAATTTGGACTAATAAAAAAAATCTTGGATAGACTAAAGTAAGAGCTAGGGCAGGTTCAGTAACCAACCCTTGGAAATGGACAGCCTGTAAACCATGGCTGTGAAAATTTTGGGATGTGTGCTTGCTTGAAACCTGACTGGAAGCTCTCAGAAAGTGATATCTAACAGCTGAAATTAATTGCATAGAAAATTGGATACTGTAAAATTCTTACCAGAACTTTTCCCTGGCTGCTAGACCTTCATGGTTGAAAGCTTTTTGGGAGCCACTGAAGGAATCTTTTTTCTGTTGTCTCTATCAATGGCTTCCTTTGCATCAGGAAAATTAAAAGCACCCACTGATTTGATCAATTTTAATTTTGCCAAGAGCAAACTCACGTTTTGAAAAAAAAAAAAAAAAGTAGGGATTGTGAATTTAGCACCCACCTCCTAGAAGAATGAAATATTCTAGGAAATATTTTAAAAGCAGAATATATACCTTCCTGGATGAGAAAGGAGAAACATTTTTTAAAGACAAAGGAGCTCCCTGCAACTTCCTGACTCCCCACACCTTTGTCAATGGGCCATTAAAAGCCTCAGCTAAGCTCACTCATTCTCCCACCTTTGTCAATGGGCGCAACCAAGCCACTCAATCCCCCATGATTTGCAACACAATACAACTGAAACTCATGGCAAAGCTCAAGAAGCTTGAGAGACAGCCAGCAGCTAAGACCCCCACCCCTGGGAGTCTGACAACCAATCAGGATACTCTTTAGAAAGGTCAAAGCTCAGAAAATCATAAAACCAGGGAGCACAGGATCTCTTCTCTTTCTGTTCAGGATCTCAAGCCATGTGATCCTGACCACCATTAAACCATCTTTCCAAGCAGCCTCCATGTTTCCAGTGTCTTTGTCCCCACTTGGAACTGAACCCAGATGGATATTTCTTCCAACAAACTCAAACCATGTGATCTTGTCCACCACTAAATCATCTTTCCAAGCAGTCTCCATGTTTCCAGTGTCTTTTTCTCCACTTGGAACTGAACCCAGAAGGACACTTCTTCCAACATTTTGGAATAAATTGTTGATGGATAAATCTTTGAGCCAGAATATGTTTAAATTCATACTAATGTGTCTGTTTAAGAATTATTGGTCATCTGTATGTTGACAAGTATGCCATGATCAGGCCCAAGAAAGTGTAGTCCTGACAGGCCGCATAAAAATCTAACAGAGATGGCATTGAATCATGGTTTAATTTTAGCAAAGATGGTCTGTGACAGTAATTTTAAAAATACTTGGAAAGGAAAGGTTCCACCACAACATGAAGGGCACCAAGGAAAATTAGTCTAGCTTTAGTTTTGGGACAAAGAGGTTATTATTTCTGGATATGCCAATGGAGGCAATTGACTTAAATTTGATAATAGTGTGTCAATATGTAAAATGTAAATATAAATGTATAAAATGCAAATACCAAACAAAAGTTCCTTAAATATCTAGAGTCTAACTTTTGTTAGTCAGCTGTAATTCTTTTAACTTGTATATCAAGCAACCACATTCACTTTAGTTTTGAATTTGTAATATTTCTTGATTTGAATTGCAGGTGCACGAATTGCAAATTTCAACATCAATTCTTCTCTGAGATTTTTCATTACAAACATGAGTTTTGTGATTCTGCTGTGCCCTCAGTAAGCCCTGTTTTATTTTTTTTTCATGTTTTATTTATTGTTATTTATAAATATAAAATTTCAATTTCAATCAGTGTATTCTGTGCATGTTTTCTTGGAAGGCAACCATTTATTGTTCTGTTGGCAAAACTTTCTGCTTTTTGAAATTCATGATTGGATGCAAAATATTTCTTTATACCACACCCACACCCATTCACACACTTTATGTGCATACCAATGGGACTTGATTTTTGACAAAGTTAAATACAATCCTCAATGTGTTCTACAAAAATCTTTCTCCTGTAGGAAGTTAGCACCCACCCTCTGCTAGGAAAATGAGATATTTTAGGAAATATTAAAACAGAATATTTTCCCAAGGAGGCAGAAACTCATCCACCCACACACACCTTAGTCAATGGGCCATTAAGGCCTGGGCCAGTCTATTCTACATAACAAAGATCTACCTCCATCAGACAGAGCCATAGTAGGAATGCTCAAAGCCCTTTCATTACATCATCACCCAGCAGAGTCAACCAAGCCTGGGACTCAAAAGACAACCTCCAAGTTACACCTGCATGGCATGAGAGTCTGACAACCAATCAGAACACAAGCTCAAATTTAGCCCAACAGATGGCATAAAACCCAGGCACTTTCAGCATCTCTGCCCTTTTTTTGCCCAGGATCTCAATACGTGATCCTGTTCATCAATAAACCTTTTTCAAGCAACTTCCATGAATCCAGTGTCTTTTCCTACTTGGACTGAACACAAATGGACATTTCTTCCAACACTCCTATTTTAAGCACGTGCTTAGTCTCAGGAAGGGATCGTTTTATATCTTCCTTAGAGGTAGACTAACTTAAGAAAGATTTTGCAAAGATTCCAGAACACTATTTTATTCTTAGATAATAACAAAACGTTAAGAAAGATATTTCCATAGTTTTCTCTCTAGGCTACTCCACTTTGATTTTATTGACTGGGACATCGGAATGTACTCTTTACAAAGTAATGTTGGACAAGATTCATGCTTGGTAAGATCAACCATGCCTTTGAGTGTCAGGAGGATAATATTAATTTTCTAGAAACTACCCATAACCACTTCAGAGAACCATCCTGTTTATTAAAGAGAAACAGCTGTCAAACCACTTTCATAGCAAATCTAACTAAACACTCTTGGGAAATGACCTTGAAGGAGCAGAGGTGTTCAACTTCCTTAGTCAAGCTACCTCTGAAACTTATACCAAAATAAAAATATAAAATCTGCTATTTCCTTCAGTCTCTTTCATCCTAAGTATAACATCATTGACAAGGAATGTATAACCTTCTCCTATAAAGGTCTTTGATCTTTTATTCATGAGCCTTTATTGAGGAACTTGGTCTATGTTTTTGAAAAAGATCCAGGCACTTTTGATCTGACACCTGCATCTAAAAGCCCAGAGTTCATCTCTTTGAAATCTAACAGGTTAAAATGAGAAAATGCACCTTTCAGAAGCCACCATTATTGCTTTCATTCTGCGAAAGCCCCTTTGAAGCTGGCTAATCAATGGCATACTCTGGTTCAGTTGTCCCGAGGACATTTAATCTGCATCGTTTTTAATTGGCTGATGTAACATCTTCTATCTCTGTCTGGTTTCAAATCCAACTTCCTCACAGCCTTCAGATATGGAATCTGGGGTAATAATAACAAACTGCTGTTGATTGTTGTTGTTGTTGTTTTAATTCATCACAATTGTAAGTTTTCAGTACCTTCCCTGCTTTTACAGCTTTCCCAACAAATTCAAGACATTTTGGGAAGATGCTAAATATGACAATTATGGTGGGCCAGAGTTCTATCTTCACTGCCTGCTTGCTAAAAAGCATTCACTTGTTGCCTAATCTCACATAGCTTCTTCTCCAGTGATATTGAACTGCAAACTGGGGTGCAGAAACCAGACCAATTCTCTGAATACAGCTCATCTATCTGGAACTCTGGTGCAGAGTCAGACATTAATACAATTGAAAGGGTCCTGAGATATTTCATGAGGAAGAGGGCTAAATTGCTCTGAAGGGTCATTATGCCACCAGACTTGAAATTGGCTTAGACAACTTAGAACTTTGCCATCTTCAATCCAGGCCTAAGCATAGCTCATAAAATCATCTGCTACAATGCTCTAGTTCCTGTCAGGCTCCAGACTCAGCAACTCCAGTTCTACAGTAATAGAGCATTCCTGGCACTCAGCATCAGATCAGCTTATGGTAAACCGGCAAACTTGATTGCAGAAAATACAACTTCAGTAACAGAGTTGTCAAAAAATGTACTACCTGACTCATCTAAGCTTCCACCAAAACTTTCACCTTAGACTGTCTAATTCCCATTCACCCTCTAAAGAGGTCTAAATAAAGGGTGTGCACAAGTCTGGGATGGATGATCCTACCATTGTCTTACTGTCCCCATTTACTTTGCATCCATCTCATGTATTCATAATTATGTTTATATTTATAATTGTTACCTAATACATTATTGACAATAAATAAGTAAGTAAGTAAGTAAACAATAACAAACAAGATCTTGTAAAATCTGGTCACCCTCTTGAACTTCAACTGTTCACTCAGATTTTAAAAATATATATATATAGATACATGCTTTTGAACTCTTCCTTGAATGACAGAAATGTCATTAGATAATCATCTGTCAGTAGCCGTTTCTCTGAGTTTAATCTTGTGTTTATATAATCAAGAACATGAAGCAACATGGAAACCAAACAATAATAAAACCAAATCTAGACAACAAGAACTTTCCTGATAGTTAGAACAATTCAGCAGTGCAACAGTTTTGCCTCCAGAAGTTGTGGGTGCTCCATCACTGGAAATATTTAATATTTACTGACACCTGCTGTGATCTCAACACAGAATTTTGATATTAAGGAGAAGGTTAAAGTTCTATCTTCACTTGCCTGCCTTTTCTTCCTCCCGATTCACTTTTGTTGCCATTCCTGAGGTTTGTTGTTCTTTGCCTGCAACTGTAGACTCCCTGCAGTGCAGAAACCAACCCATTTGCCCTCTGCCCAGAGGGACTCTGGGTCACCTGGTGCAGAGTCAAAAGTGTACAGCAGCAGCATTAGTGGTAACTCCTGAGAGGAGGAAAAACAGGGCTAAATTAAAAGCTCTGAAGGGTCATTTGCATACTGGGACTGCAGATTGCCTGCCCAGCAGTTGCCACCGACTTTCACCACTGGCAGCTGGTGTCTGGTTTCTGTGCTCTAGTTCCTGTCAGGCTTCCAGAAAATCTCAGCAACTCCAGTTCTTCAAAATAGATTTTGCTCATTCCTGGCACTCAGCATCAGATCAGCTAGTAGGCAAACATATGTCATAGAAACAAGTTCCGGGTTTCTGTTTGCTTTTTAAAAAAAGACTTTCATCTAAGCTTCCTTGTTTATAAGATTCCTTTGCTGAGCACTCAGAATTCCATTCAGCCCTCTGAAAGTCACGTTAAATAAATTATAGTCTGGGATGGATGATCCATGAAGATTAAGTTCTATTGTGCTCTACTTTTCAAAGCGAGAGGAAGGATCCCTTACCATATCTTGTAGATCTAAAAGGGTTTGCCCTCCAAATCCTGGCTCTAATACGCTCTAATCGCTTGCAATAATCAGTAGATCTTGTAAATTTTATAATACTTTAAAAACTTCAAAACTGTTCAAAGAAATTTTAAAAAGGGAGAACACTAGTACATTCTAGGTACTTCCTTGAATACTTAAATTGTTTAGATAATACAGATCCAGGGTTTTAATAATAATAATAATAATAATAATAATAATAATACATAATAATAATAATAATAATAACAACAATAACTATTAATATTATTATTATTACAACTATTTATTATTATTATTATTATTATTATTATGTTATGTGTGTGTTTATATGTACCAAATACAATAAACGAGATAACTTCGGATTTATCACAGATCACTAGTCAAACACTTCCCAAGCATTTAGGACTGTGTGATATATCAGCGTGCAAGCAGATCGGTAGCCTTCTGCAGCTGACCAGTGGTGATCTTATTGCCAATCATTTTAATGCTTGCCTGTGAGCACAGCTCCCAGTGTAGCACCACTGGAACCACCTGCACTGGTTTATGCCAGAGTCTCTGCAATTCATAATAATAATGTCATAATTCAATTTTTTATTATATCCCATTTCCTCCAAGACTCAGGGCGGTTACAATGTTAACAATAGTCTTCATCCATTTGTATATTATATACAAAGTCAACTTTTATTCCCAACAATCTGGGTCCTCATTTTACCTACCTTATAAAGGATGGAGGCTGAGTCAACCTTGGGCCTGGTGGGACTTTAACTTGCAGTAATTGCAGCTGTGTTAATAACAGACAGACTTGTCTGCTGAGCCACCAAAGGCCCCAATTCATAATCATCATCATCATCATCATCATCATCATCATCTCTTTATTTATTAAACATAAAATCGGTCAGGTGAACATTTAAAAATATGTCACTATGATTGACTGGTGCTAATGGTTGATATGGGTTGTGCTACGTCCTAGGTATCAACCAAGCATCTTCTTAAAATATATGATGTTCTGAGTACATTCTTGGACATGGTAAACTGTCCTGATGACAATGGGTATCACTCTTGCATGTTTCATAAGTGCATAAAGTTCATAGTATTTCATGATTTTCTCCAGTTCTTTTCTTCAACTCTGGTGTCTCCTGGTACAGATATCAATAAATTGTATGTCAGTTGTATCTGGCATGTTGTGTTCCAAATGACAATCTGTATTCAAAAGTCTTATTATTATTATTATTATTATTATTATTATTATTATTATTATTATTATTATTATTATTATTATCATCATCATCATCATCATCATCATCATCATCATCATCATCACCATCATCTGGATGTTGAACATTTGTTTATTAGCTGCCTAGGAGCAAACATAGTGCTTATTGTTAGGAAAAATTAATGGGATCTGAAATCAACTGAGGATTTTCCTACCAGAATACAACAGCTCTTTAATATAGTGTGACCCAGCAGCACTCTGGAGAAAAACCTCTCCTTATATACACTTCAGCCTGAGGCTGCATCCAATCAGAAGCGAGATATTTCCCGCCTAAAACTCCCGCCAAAACTTACAGTAATACATTACACTCCTTCCCTCCCAGAAGGCACTTTGCCAATATTTGCATATTACTTCTCTACGTAGTCCTGCAGGTACGTGGGCGTCTCCTGACTCTCCCGGACCTCGCAGTTCACTCTGGAGTTGAGTCGAGCTTGCGGAGGACTTTTCGTTCCTCTGAGCTCCTCCTCCCGGCCATCCGGCCCTGGATTATTCCGCTCGGACCTGCTGTCCTCTAGAGGACCGGAGGGTGTCGCTGGACCTCGCCTGACTCAGATAAGTCTCTGTTTGGTTCTTGCTTACGCTTTCTGTTTGTTCTTGGCGCGGTCAGCTGTGGGGTTAATTAAATCATAGTCAGGGCTGTTCTCGCCTAATTCTGCCTTATCGCTCAATCTGTTTCTTAATTGATCTATGTGGCGCCTCCAGATTCTGCCATCGTCTAGTTCCACTAGATAAGATTTGGGGCCCGTTTTGTCTATGACTATCCCCCTCTTCCAGTTAGGCCGCCGCTGTAATTATGTGCCCACACCGAGTCTCCTATGTTTAACTCTCGGATTCTATCTGGTTTTGTTTTGAACCCGTCCTGTACGTAGTTGGTGTAGCCGGTCTAGCGGGCACCGTAGCTTCCGCCCATTAATAGCTCGGCTGGGCTGCGGCGGTGGCCACACAGGGGTCCTGTGTTGGCGGTTAGAATCGTCGATTTGTGCCTGCCAATCGCGGGGCCGCTTCGTGATAGCGCTTCTTCGCACTCCGGACAAAGCGTTCAGCAAGGCCGTTCGGCGCAGGGTGGAGCAGCGCTGAGAGGGCATGTCGGATGCCCTCTTCAGCCAGGTACCCTTCAAATAATGCTGCGGTGAACTGTGGGCGTTATCGGACACGAGGGTGTCCGGTAGCCCGTGCGTGGCGAAAAGGTGTTTTAGTGCTGAGATGACAGCTCCGCGTTGTGGATTTCATTAGGATGATCTCCAGCTATTATTATTATTATTATTATTATTATTATTATCATCATCATCATCATCATCATCATCATCATCATCACCATCATCATCATCTGGATGTTGAACATTTGTTTATTAGCTGCCTAGGAGCAAACATAGTGCTTATTGTTAGGAAAATTAATGGGATCTGAAATCAACTGAGATTTCCTCAGATAGTTGCTCTGTGCCTCCTGTGCATAAACAATTCTATTTTGCCTCATGAGTTTGTTAAACTTGAATACATTACTGCTTTCCTTCTATTTATGTATGAGTTGCTGATAGTAGGAAGAAGAAAATTAGAACAAATGGTTGCTAAAGTTCTTGGGTTCATATACATAAATATATACATATAATATTATATAACATACAGGTACATATATACATATAAACTTGTTGCTGATATCATAAGATTTATATTGACTGTTTCCCATGATCATTAAGTGTTGTACCTTATGATTCTTGTGGATATCTTACTTTTACCCGAGTGTATGCAGACAATTCTTGTGTGTCAATCACACTTGGCCAATAAAAAATTCAATTATGCATCTATTATATTCTATTCTTTTCTAAACATTAATAATGTATGTTTTACAACGAGCAGGAGACCAGGTTAGTGACAACAGCTCTTTAATATAGTGTGACCCAGCAAAACTCTGGAGAAAACCTCTCCTTATATACACTTCAGCCTGAGGCTGCATCCAATCAGAAGCGAGATATTTCCGCCTAAAACTCCCGCCAAAACTTACAGTAATACATTACACTCCTTCCCTCCCAGAAGGCACTTTGCCAATATTTGCATATTACTTCTCTCGTAGTCCTGCAGGTACGTGGGCGTCTCCTGACTCTCCCGGACCTCGCAGTTCACTCTGGAGTTGAGTCGAGCTTGCGGAGGACTTTTCGTTCCTCTGAGCTCCTCCTCCCGGCCATCCGGCCCTGGATTATTCGCCGGCTCGGACCTGCTGTCCTCTAGAGGACCGGAGGGTGTCGCTGGACCTCGCCTGACTCAGATAAGTCTCTGTTTGGTTCTTGCTTACGCTTTCTGTTTGTTCTTGGCGCCGGTCAGCTGTGGGGTTAATTAAATCACAGTCAGGGCTGTTCTCGCCTAATTCTGCCTTATCGCTCAATCTGTTTCTTAATTGATCTATGTGGCGCCTCCAGATTCTGGCATCGTCTAGTTCCACCAACTAAAGTTTGTGGCCCGTTTTGTCTATGACCATCTCCCTCTTCCAGTTAGGCCGCCGCTGTAATTATGTGCCCACACCGAGTCTCCTATGTTTAACTCGGATTCTATCTGGTTTTGTTTTGAACCCGTCCTGTACGTAGTTGGTGTAGCCGGTCTAGCGGGCACCGTAGCTTCCGCCCATTAATAGCTCGGCTGGGCTGCGGCGGTGGCCACACAGGGGTCCTGTGTTGGCGGTTAGAATCGTCGATTTGTGCCTGCCAATCGCGGGGCCGCTTCGTGATAGCGCTTCTTCGCACACCGGACAAAACGCTCAGCAATGCCGTTCGACGCAGGGTGGAACGGCGCTGAGAGGGCATGGCGGATGCCCTCTTCAGCCAGGTACCCTTCAAATAATGCTGCGGTGAACTGTGGGCCGTTATCGGACACGAGGGTGTCCGCAGCCCGTGCGTGGCAAAAAGGTGTTTTAGTGCTGAGATGACAGCTCCGCGGTTGTGGATTTCATTAGGATGATCTCCAGCCATTTGGAGAATGCATCCACCACAATTAGAAATGTTTGGCGTGGAAGGGCCGGCAAAATCAATGTGTATGCGGGACCAAGGGCCTTGGGGTTTCTCCCACTCCAAAACTGGGGCCGGTGGTAGTGGTCTGGATTCCTGACATACTGGCATCGGCCAACCCTGTCACTGATTTCCTGTCCATTAGGGGCCACCAGACATAGCTCCTAGCCAAACCCTTCATCCTTACAATTCCTGGGTGACCCTCATGCAGGAGTTCCAGAACTTTTTCTCAGCTTCTCTGGAACTACCACCCTATCCCCCAGAGCAGGCACCCCTTGCACAGACAATTCCCTTTTTCTTTACAAATTCCTTGAAAGTTCGCCCGCAAGCGGCCATCCCTTGAACCCAACTGATTACAGTCCTTAAAACAACGTCCCGGTAGGAGGCCCGAGCCACTTCCTGCGATGTGACTGGCCCCGAGTCCAAAGAGTCAATTAGTAGAACGGGTGTGCCCGGGTGGGGTCCTCGATTTCCTGGCAATGGGCATCTGCTCAATGCGTCCGCATGCCCCAGCTCCTTTCCAGGCCGATGCTGCAGCTTGTAGGAGTATGCGGTCAAAAAATAGTCCATCTGGTCAGTCTAGGTGAGAGTGCTACTGGCGTTGGCGGTCGCCAGCCAGTAACCCCAATAGCGGTCTGTGATCAGTAACAATTTCAAATCACGCCCAAAAACGATTCGTGAAATTTTTTCACCCTGACACTATTAGAGCCTCCTATCTAGCTGGCTGTAATTCCTCTCAGCCGGGGACATCGCTCGTGAATAGAACGCTATAGGGGCTTCAGTGCCGTTTGGGAGTCTGTGGCTAAGTACCGCTCCTACTCCATAGGGGACGATCACAAACCAATACTAACGGCAGTCTGTTGTTGTATTGTATTAACAGGCTATCGCTTGATAGCAAACTTTTACTGCCTCAAATGCCCTATTCTCTGACTTCCCCACGACCAAACAGTGTTTTTCCAAGCAATTTATGCAGCGGTTCAGCAACGTTGCCTTGTCTTTAAAAACACGGCGTAAAGTTTACCAGACCCAGGAAAGCCTGGAGTTCTGTCTTGTTTTTGGGTGCTGGGGCTCTCTTTATCGCCTTGACTTTGCTCTCAGTGGGTGAATCCTTTTTGTCTATTCTATAGCCCAAAATTCAACAGATTCG
>NW_026681973.1:0-14035 GCF_028640845.1 Ahaetulla prasina | reverse complement strand
GAGGATGGGATGACCCCTTACAGGGACGAGCTGAGGAGTTTAACGGTTATCTATATGATAAAATCGTTCAGCCGGGATAGTTTGGACCAAGATTGCGATGATCCAGCTGAGGCGACAGAACACGTCTTGTTGAGGTTATTTGGGATGAGTTTGATTCTGTGGCTCGAGGACATGGACAGGTTGCTGGGAGGTTACATGCAACTACATGTTTACTGGACCCGTGCCCTTCCTGGTTAGTGCTGGCTGCTCAGGAAGTGACACGAGGCTGGCTCAGGGATTATAAATGCTTCTTTGATGGAAGGGTTTTCCCGCCTTGAAGGAGGCGGTGGTGAGACCTCTCCTCAAGAAGCCTTCCTGGACCCAGCTATTTTGGGTAATTATCGTCCAGTCTCCAACCTTCGCTTTGTGGCGAAGGTTGTAGAGATGGTTGCATGGCAGCTCCCCAGCACCTGGAGAAACAGTCTATCTGGACCCGTTCCAATGATGTCATAATTAGGTAACATTCTAAAATCTTGCACAATACAGTTAGTAATGTCTGTACTTTTTTACATTCTATCTTCCAAGTCAGCATTCTCTTCTCTTCTCTTCTCTTCTCTTCTCTTCTCTTCTCTTCTCTTCTCTTCTCTTCTCTCCTCTCCTCTCCTCACCTCTCCTCTCCCCCTCCCCTATCCTCTCCTTTTTTCCTTCCTTCCTTCCTTCCTTCCTTCCTTCCTTCCTTCCTTCCTTCCTTTCATTCTTCTTTTCTTTTCTTTCTTTTTGTTATGTTCTGGAAGTAACGAGGCTGGAGACCAGGGTAGTGACAACAGCTCTTTAATATAGGGTGAACCCAGCAGCAGGCTGGGGGAAAAACCTCTCCTTTTATACAGTTCTGCTGGAGGCTTCGACCAATCAACGCTGATTTCCGCTCAAATATTTAAAGGTACAAACATGAATACATAACACTCCTCCTCCCAGAAAACACTTTGCCTCTATTTACATATTTATTTACATGTTATTTTTCACGTAGTCACGCAAATAACCTGCGTCTCCTAGTTCTTTCTGACCTCGCGGTTCAGTTCTGGTGGTGTTTTGAGCTGGTCGGAGGGCTGTTTTCTCCTCCCAGCTCTTTCTCTGGGCCGGCTCCGGATTATTTGACTCTTTTCTTGGCCATCCGGCCTTGGATTAATTTTTGAACTTTCCCTGCTGCTTCCCTCGGGGACCTGATGGCGTCGCTGGAACTCTGGGACCTCAGCTAAGTCTTGCGCCTCCCCCGGGTCATTGTCAGCTGTGGATTCAAATTGGTATTGGTCATGATCTGTTTCATTTGGTTCGGTTTGGTCAGTTATTCGTTTCCTTAACTGATCTATGTGGCGCCTCCACACTCGGTTGTCTGGTAGCTCTACCACGTACGATTTTGGGCCGGTTATCTTTATTATTTGTCCTGCGAACCAACTAGGGCCGTCCCCATAGTTTCGGGCCCACACCCGGTCGCCTATGCTCATTTCCCTTGTCTTTTCTAGTTCCCCCTTGTAACCCTCGGGTGTGTAATGGGGGTTCAAGCGGTCAAGTGGGCACCGGAGTTTCCGTCCCATTAGCAATTCGGCTGGGCTTTTCCCGGTGGCCGTGCTTGGGGTTCTGTGCTGGACGGCTAGGAAAAAGTCTATTTTTGTTTGCCAGTCACCTGGCTTGAGCCTGGACAATGCCTCCTTAGCGCTCCGGACGGAACGCTCTGCAAGGCCATTCGACGCAGGGTGGAAAGGCGCAGAGAGGGCATGTCGGATGCCTCCTCTGCCAGGTATTCTTCAAACTGGGCTGCCGTGAATTGGGGCCCATTGTCGGACACCAGAGTGTCCGGCAACCCGTGAGTTGCGAATAGGTGGCGCAGGGTTGCGATTACTGCTTGCCGTAGTGGATTTCATGAGTATGATCTCCAACCATTTAGAAAATGCATCAACAACCACTAGGAATGTTTGGCCGTGGAAAGGGCCAGCAAAATCAATGTGGATTCTTGACCAGGGCCCTTGGGGCTTTTCCCATTCTCTGACTGGGGCCGTTGGGGTAGAGGTCTGGACTCTTGGCAAGCCTGGCATTTCCCTACCCTCTCAGCAATCTCTGCGTCCATGAGTGGCCACCATACATAGCTTCTAGCTAACCCTTCATCCTTACGATCCCTGGGTGACCTCGTGGAGGAGGTCCAATACCTTTCCCTTAATTTATCAGGGATTACGATCACCCCATAACAGGCACCCCTTGAGCCGAGAGCTCATCTCGTTTTAACAAATTCTTTGAACCGTTAGCGCAGCCACCCTCTCTGTACCCAACCGAGTACAGTCCTTAACACAATGTCGGTATGATGCCCGAGCCACTTCCTTAGATGTGACTGGGCCAGAGTCCAAGAGTCAATAAGTAGGATGGGCGTCCCGGAGTGGGGTCTTGATCGCCCTGGTAGTGGGCATCGGCTCACGCGTCTGCATGCCCCACTTCTTTTCCTGGTCGATGCTGCAGCTTGTACGAATAAGCGGCTAAGAATATAGTCCATCGGGTCAAGCGTGGCGAAAGTGCCACAGGCGTTGGTCGCCAGCCAGTATCCTAGTAGCGGTCTGTGGTCAGTCACGATTTCAAAATTCCGCCCAAAGACATATTCGTGGAATTTTTGACCCTGACACAATGGCTAGTGCTTCTTGTCTAATTGGCTGTAGTTCCTCTCTGGGAGGACATCGTTCTAGAGTAGAAGCTATAGGGGCTTCTGTGCCGTTTGGAAGTCTATGGCTGAGTACAGCCCCACCCCATAAGGGAGGCATCGCAAACCAGCACTAGGGGTAATGAGTCGTGATATTGGATGAGCAGGCTATCACTTGAGAGCAGGTTCTTTACTGCTTCAAAAGCCCTATTTTCTGACTTTCCCAAGACCAAACAGTATTTTTCCTAAGAGCCTATGCAGCGGTTCCAAGCGGTTGCTTTGTTCTTTAAAAGACCGCGTAAAATTAACCAATCCAGGAATGCCTGCAGCTCTGCTTTGTTTTTGGGCGCTGGAGCCTTCCTAATTGCCTTAACCTTGCTCTCAGTAGGGTGAATTCCTTTCTTGTCTATCCGGTAGCCCAAGAAATCGATTCGACTATCTGGCATTTGTTTGTCTTGACTTTTAATCCGGCTGTCCGGAAAATGCCCAAACCTTTCTTAACCGCCTCCCCAATTCCTCCATGTTTTCCCTGAAATTAGGACATCATCAGTAGGGAACTACCCTGGGAGCCCCTGCAGTAGTCGTTCCATTAGGTTTTGGAACAGCCCTGGTGCCACACTGACCCCAAATTGCAATCGGGTGCACTTGAAGGCCCCCTGTGCGTACAATCGTTTGGGCTTGGCTGTGCGGGCGTCTACTGTTGTTGGTAGGCTTGGGCCAAGTCTAACTTTGCAAAGACTTGCCCTTGCCCCAAAGAGTGCAATAAGTGTTGCACCACGGAACCGGTAAGCGCTTTTCTGTAAGGCTTTGTTAAGCGTCGCCTTGTAGTCAGCGCAAATTCTAATTGACCCGTCCGGTTTATTGGGGTGACGATTGGCGTCTCCCACTTTGCGTGATCGACTGGCACCAAAATCCCTGATTTATGAGCTTGTCCAGCTCCTTATCAATTTTGGTTTTAGGGCAAAGGACTCTCCTCGCCTTAAGCCTAATGGGGGCTACCTGGGGTCTAAGTTGAAGGAAATAGGGGTCCCTTGTACTTGCCCAGGCAGTCCTTGAAGACATCTTGAACTCGTTAAAGAGAATGTCTTTCAGGTTACAGTCACTTCTGTAGATGCCAGTCACTCCCATGCCCAGGGCACGAAACCAGTCTAGTCCCAACAGACTGGGCAGAGTTCCTTCGACGATCGTGATGGGCAGGGTCTTCGGGACGGAGGTGGTCCTCGAACAGGGATGCGATTCCCTGGTAGTCGTGCACTCGTAGCCGCTTGTGCTTGCAGGTGGCGCTCATGACGGACGGCAGCGACTTCGCCAAAGTGTCCCAGGACATGATGGTGATCGCTGATCCCGTGTCTACTTCAAGCCGGCACCGACTCCCTCTATTTTTGGCTTGGTGAAGATCTTCTTCTCCACTTTGGTTGAGGCGCGCCTATGACCACAGTTGTTTGGTTGAATCGCCTTTTTGTTTGAGCCAATCGCGGTCGCCTTGCCGATTCCGCTGATTTGATTTGAATTTTCGGGAAGGTTGGGCCGCTCGACAAACTTGAGCTAGGTGCCCTTTCTTCCCACACCACCGACATGTCGCTCTTTAAACTTGCAGCGTTGGCGCTGGTGTTGACCCCGCAGCTTCCGTGATTCGCCTCGGTCCCCTTTGTCGCTTCTCGGCGGCAGACCCTTCCTCATCTTCACCGCCGGATTCGGATTCTGAACCTCCTCCTGGTGCACCGGAGTTGCCTTCGCGCCGCCTTTTGTGGGACCGGCTTCTGCAGTGTCTCTGCCGCTTGGGATGACATTTCATGTGCTCTGGCTTCGTCCAGAGCGTGGCTAGCGCAGGTTGCTCTTTGCTAGCAGCCGTCGCCGCAAACGGATGTCTTTGACCTCGGATGAGTTGCTCGAGGAGCACCTCGCCAGGTCACGTATCCGCAGTCCTGACGCTTCTTCTTAGGGCGGCCATGTAGTCACCGATGGACTCGCCTCCATCTGCCTTCGCTCTCGAATTCAAACCGCCGCACGATTTGGACGGCGCATGGTTTTTAGCAAAGTCTGTAAAGTTGGCCACGACACCGACTGCAACGGCGTTGGCTCTGCCAGGGCTTCCGCGATGTCGATGACCTCCGACCGCAGTGGCTTAAGAAATAAGCCCTTTTCGTTATCTGAACTCCGCAGTTCGTTGGCTTCTAGAAACTTTCAAACGGGTCATATACGCCCCCATTTCTCCTTAGCCGGGTCAACGGGTGCGGGTGGAGGTAACTGGCCATCTCTTTTCTGCCCTGATTTGCTGGGTTCGGCCCATCGTGCTTCAGCTCGGTTCTGGTTCTCCTCAGCCTCGAGATCCCACCTTCGCCGCCAATGTTAAGTTCTGGAAGTAACGAGGCTGGAGACCAGGGTAGTGACAACAGCTCTTTAATATAGGGTGAACCCAGCAACAGGCTGGGGAAAACCTCTCCTTTTATACAGTTCTGCTGGAGGCTTGACCAATCAGCAACGTGCTGATTTCCGCTCAAATATTTAAAGGTACAAACATGAATAAAATAGTCTAAAAAATAAGACAACTTGGCTAAATTGAACAATTGAAGGTTGGTGAAAACAGTATTGCTTTCTCATTCCCTGCAGTTTTCCCTTTCCTCATCAGCTTGGACATAAGGGTAATTTATGAGAACATTGCCCAGAATTATATAAAGAAACAGCTAGCTGATTTGATTTCTGCATGTCTTAGGCAGAAGGCACCATTCCCTCCTTCAATGGAACACAAATGAAAGTCAGGATGGAAGAAGAAATCAATAATAAGAAATTGATGCTGAAAGGTAGATGTATTTATTCATTATGATTTTGCAAGACTTTGCAAGATTCTTTGTGTTTGAAAGAGTTTTACTAACACATGAAAGGAGGAACTTGTGAAATTCTGTAATTCCCAATTATTAGCTAAGGTGACTTATGGGTGGGTGATGCAGTTCAACAATATCTGTAGGTCACAGTTCCAAACACAGATAGAATCATAGACCTGAAGAACCTCAGAAGTCTTCTATTAAACCCCAGCTCAGGGCAGGAGATTTATACCATCCCAGTCAAATGACTGTCCAATCTTTTTTGAAAGCTTTCAGTGATGGAGCAACCATACTCCGAGGGCAAGCTATTCCATTGATTAATAGCTCACGGTCAAAATTTCTCCTTATTTCTAGGTTGATCTCTCTTTAAAAGCTTCCACCCATTACATACTGGAGCTGCTGATACAGTTCTATAGAGGAATTACTGAGTCTGTCATCTGCTAACTATAACTGTCTGGTTTGGTTCTGCAACCCAACAAGACTGACCCAGATTTCAGGTGCATGCATAATGTCCATATTATATATAGGGTAAGTAGAACACCTGTTCTTCTCTTTGAGGCTATTAATGATTATCAATCCAATTTATTTGACCAGAAACCCATTCAAAATTCCTCCATTTCAACTACCTAGATTCACCCCAACCAAATTCTCAAAGTGCTCAAGTTTCCATCTTTGTCTATTCCTGCTTTCTAAATTCTATTCAGCTTCTATTGTCATGTTCTGTTCTTATTCCTTTTCAGATCTAAAGAGAATAACACTCTGACTTTGGTTTCCAACTAAGTCAATTCTTCCCTCTATATAAGTTCTGGCTTCCTGTGGCTTTATACAGGGTATCCCAGGCTTTTCTTCCTCTCTGTCTATTATATACCTGGACAGCCACTAAGACCACCTTTGTTTTTACTGAATTGTGAAAGAAGATAGTCCTTCTTTTCTCTTTGATTCAATAGACAACTGAGACCTATGCCTCCTTCTTTAGTTAGTCAACTGATGTCACCTTTGTTCTTCTACAGATCTAACTGACAGCTCTTTTCATCAAAATATTATAGTTTACAATAAACTTTGTTATTTAAAACAATTCGTTTCAACATGTATCAATATCATTTTTCAAATTTCATTTCTGTCTGCTGATTTGTAGTGGACACCAGTATCTTCAAGAACATCTTTGTGAGCCTTCTCTTGGGCTAGTCTTTTGATGCACACAAAAATGAGAACTGATCTCCAATTCCTGGTGGTCAACAGAATCAGCTCTGTTTAACAGAACTGCTTCAATACTTCAGCACTGGTTAACTTGACTCACTTCATCCTTTATAACAAAAAATAAACCATCAATAAAATTGTGTGGAATAAGTAAGAATTTGTATAAATATCAATAATGGAAATATTATTATTTCCCTATCCTAAACTCCCAAAAATCAACAGCTGTAACAAGTGACAGTACAATACTACAAAAAAATCACTGTAAGAAACACTATAAATGTCAATGAAAATTATTTCTGTCATCACATTCTAGAACTGTCTATTATGTCTTCTGAACCCATGACATTCATTTCTTCATTTGTGATTATAACTGCTGTTGATGATCCTGTTTTACCATAAACGGCCTGGGTCAAGTCTGATTGCCAGGATGTGTGTACTTTTTTTTTCAAGCTTTTTTATTTTTCCACCAAGAATCAGAATGTACAATACAATCACTTATCCAACAGAGACCAGCAGATCAAATATATACCTCAGTCAGGGATTGCTCACTGCATGTTCTTCCCTTCTATCCTTCCTTAAACTGAGCCAAACTCCTAAGCAATTTCCAGGCTCCCTCATGTTTTGAGCATTCTCATTATATATGTTGAATCCTAATTTCTCCTCGTCTTCTTTCCTTGGAGTGCACCACCTATAGTCTTTCGGTGTCTCACATCCCTGGAAGTGGAGGTTTGAAGAGAAGAGAAGAGAGAAGAAGAGGAGAGAGAGGAAGTGTTAGTGAGACACACAAGATTTATACTTCTTACCAATGCCACATAGATGTATACTAATAAGAAAAGAGGGAGAGATAACAAATAATAATAAATAGAATAGAATATTATAGAATCACAAGAATTTTAGAACAATACACAGGAAATTTCCTACGCCTTCACTAAAAAAAGATACTCATCTGGTACAACATTTACAAATCAATTGATGATCTAATATATTTTCTTGTGCCAGCAACAATTTGCAAGACTGTAAAGAGATTACTTTGTCTGGTTGGCAATGGAGGTGATCTTCTGGTCACCAACCTCTGGATCATGTTGGACTGCTAAGACAGCGACAGCTGTCCCAGCAGTTCGAAACCCCCTCTTCGGGAGAAGAAGCGGTGGTGAGCAAAAAGAAGCAGAGGTAGAGCTTCCTAGAGCTCCTGGAAGATACCAGGGGCTCGAAGGGTTAAGCCCCTCAGAACTTCAAAGTGCTCCAGATCTGAGGCTTTTTCCTGCTCGGCAGACCTAATTGCGCCAACTGGAGACCAATTTTAACCAAGAAGATAATAATACCGGACTGAACAGAAACACAGAGCTCTAATTATAAAAGCAAGTAATCAATCAATTCCCTGTTATTTTTTTAAAGTTTTGGATTTGACTTCAAAGTGAAAATATTTGATTTCTTTAATGAGCTATGGTTGAAAACAAAGTGTTACAATTCTCTTTGCTGTTTATTGCTGAAAGGCCAGCTGAAATTTTTTTAATAAACATTGTAATGAGAAAGAAATCGAGATATTGAGACTGATTTAAAAAAAAAAAAAAGACTTAAAAGGTTTATCGTAATATTAGCCGGGACCAATTTTAACTTAAAGAAGATAATACAGCGACTGAACAGAAACAGGAGAGCTCTAATTATAAAAGCAAGTAATCAATCAATTCCCTGTTATTTTTTTTTTAAAGTTTTGGATCTGACTTCAAAGTGAAAATGGCGATCGTTCTTTAATGAGCTACAGTTGAAAACGAAAGTGTTATAAAGTCTCACTGTCTGTTGTTTATTGCTGAGGCCAGCTGGAAATTTTTTTTTTAAACATTGTAATGAAGGAGAAGAGATACTGAGACTGGAAAAAAAGACTTAAAAGGTTTATACGTAATATTAAGTTAAAGAGAAATTTAAGAGATGGCAGCAAACAATTAAGTCAACTGTTACAAAAACTCAGGAACATTAACACAGTCTCTCCAGCACATACAGCAGATACAAAATCACTAATTTGGAAGCACTTCAGGATAACCTGAAAGAATTTATGAAAGACTCTTCAAAATGTTATGAATTGGCAAACTTCCCAGATAGAGGATAAGTTTAAATTAATTACAGAAGAAATGTCAGAGATGAAAAACAGATGTTAGAAATTCAGACTGAAATAAAAGTTAAAGAAGGTTTGGTGTCAGCAGTACAGGGTCTGGCATCAAATGTGATTTTATTGGAGCAGGAAGTAAAGAAATAAAGAAAGTTAATTTAAATTGGAAAATGAGATTGAGGCAGTTCAAAGTAAAATGGACAAGTTGATGATGAAATTGTTTTGGTACAATATAGAGATGGAACTTGCTTTGAATCACTGGACTAAAAGAATGTAAAAATGAGAATTTGAAGCATTTTTCGGAGGCCTTTGCAGAGATTTTGGCGGCCAGCAGTTGTGTTATATTGATAAAATTATAGTGTGAATTCCTGGATAGCAAGACAAAGAAATCTTCCCAGAGACATTGTTATTTATTTTACTACTAGAACAGTGAGAAATGAGATTTTACAAGCTTTTTTAAAGGAGACAAGATTCACAGGCCAAGACATTTTTAATACTAAAGGAAATTCCCCAAAATGTTGAGAGGTAGGAAGGAGTTTGCTTTTTGGTGAACGAACTTAAAAAACGCAGATTATAGATGGGACATCCCAATTGGTATAATAGTTTACTATGAAGGAAAGCAAGTTATACAGTCAGTAAAGCACAAGAGTTTTATGCTTATGTGCTATATTGGAAGTCCACCATCGGATGGTAGGAGAAAGGAAGGTGAAATTAAAGAAAAAGTGATAGTAATGGAAGAAGACCTTTACAAGCGTTGGATGTGTCTAAGATGGGATCAGAGATTCCAAAAGAGCCAAGGATGACAGAGCAGCTGTCAAACGCAAGGAACAAGAAGAAAACAGGCTCAATCTGCTATTACCAAGACGGAAACAGTGGGAGGCAAGGCCCAAGAAAGATATGATTTGCGGCTGGTGCTTCAAAGTTCGATTGCTGATAATGGCAATTAGACTTTTATCTTGGAATGTCAATGGATTAAACTCACCACAAAAGAGAAGAAAGATATTTCATTATTTGAAGCAATTTAAAATGACATTGTATGTTTACAAGAAACACATATTAGAACATTAGACCAGAAATATTTGATAAATTCGAAATTGGGAATACATTTTGTTGCATCTGCTACAGAAAGAAGAATGGACTAGTTGTTTATATAAAGAGTAATTTATCTGCAACATTAATTGAAGCGGATAATCAAGGAAGATATATTGCTATTGCTTTTATTGGAAGGAGAAAAATACTTTAATAGAGTTTTATGCCAAATCAACAACAAGAAAAAATTTTATACATAGAATAACATCTTGGGATTATAAAACTTATATATTAATGGGTGATTGGAATGGAGTGATGGATACCCAGAAAGATAAAAGTCTTAGAAATATTTCCAATCGTTTAAAACTGCCCAAGGCATTCTTTGATTTGATGGAAGATTTAGAATTGAGAGATGTATTTGAACGCAATGAAAAGAGAGAGATTTTACATTTTTCTGACAGACATCAATCTTTCTAGGATTGATTTCATTTTAATTACTAATGATTTGTTTTTCAGAGTGAAGAAGACAAAAAATTTGTTCTAGAACCTTGTCTGATCATAGCCGGTATGGATTGAGTTAGATCGAAAAGAGGCCAGGAGGTCATGGAGGATGAATGAGAACTTGTTTAAATATGAACAAAATGTAAATGAATGTAAAACTCTAATGAAGGAATTTTCTTTGAACATGGATAAAGGACACCTAGAGATAGTTTGGGACACCAGTAAAGACTTATATGAGAATTTTATAGAATAATAATATAGAAATAGACTGCACAAAAGGCGAAAGAATTAGAAGAGGAATTAAAGAGAAAGCAGTTGTTGGTAGGCAATCCAGGAGATAGTAAAACAAAAGAGTCAATAAATATATTAAGAGTCAATTTAATATGTTAATGGCAGATCAGGTATAAATTAATTTACAATATGTAAGACATAATTTGTTTAATAAATAAACACTGGAAGGTGGTTAGCATATTTATTAAGAAAGAAACAGAAACGACGATAATTGATAAAATAGAATATAGAGGTAAGGAAGTATATCAGCAAAATTTGATTAAAAAAGCTTTTTTAGAATATTATACTAAGTTATATTCTAGAGATGTGATTAGTGATAAAGATATAGATAGATATTTACAGGACCACGGTATTTTAGAAATTACAGTAGATCAAAGGAAGAGTTGAATCAATTAATTTCTTCAGAGGAAATAGTGTTTGCAATTAAGCAGCTTAAAATTAATAAAGCACCAGGTACAGATGGCTTGACAACTACTTATTATAAAAATTTACAAAATGAGATGATTGTACCACTTAAGGAGTTATTTAACAGAATACAAAGGGGAGGAGAAGCTCCTCCTTCATGGAGGACAGCTTTTATTTCATTAATACCTAAAGAAGATCGAGATGGTGTTAAACCAGAGAATTATAGGCCAATATCGCTTTTAAATACTGATTATAAGATATTTGCTAAGATACTAGCGAATAGATTGATGCCACTGATGAATCAATTAATTCATAATGACCAATCAGGATTTATTAAGGGGAGACAGATGAGATATAATATGAGACAAATTGTAAATTTACTTGAATATTTGGAAGGAAACAGCCAGGTTTCCCTCTTTTGGATGCGAAAAGCTTTTGATAGATTGGATTGGCAGTTATTGTTTAAAGTAATAGAAAAAATGCAATTTGGGGATTATTTTATTCAAGCAATTAAGGCTATATATCAAAAGCAAACAGCTCAAATAATAGTAAATGGTGGATTAACAGAATCTTTCAAGATTGAGAAAGGGACTAGACAAGGATGTCCCTTGTCACCATTATTATTCATTCTAACTTTGGAAATATTAGCGAGATGGTTTTAGATCAAATAAAAGGAATTAGAATTAAAAATCAAGATTATAAGAGGCGTTTGCAGATGATTTGGTTGTTATTCAATCTCCTACATTCAGCTGTTGATCAGACAATTGATCAGTATAGTAAGGTATCTGGGTTTAAAGTGAATCAACAGAAGACAAAATGATAATTAAAATATGAATACACATCAGAGGAAGAATTAGAAAGAATAACTGGATATGAAGTAGTTAAAAAGGTTAAATACTTAGGAGTATACATTACAGCATCAAAAAATTAAATATAAAAACAATTATGAGGTATTGTGGGGAAAAGTAATTAAAGAAATGGAGAAATGGAAGAAGTTACAATTATCATTGTTGGGAAGAGTGGCAGCTATAAAATGAATGTTTTGCCTAGATTTTTATTTTGTTTCAAATGATTCCAATTTTGAAGAAAGATGCAAATTTACAAGAATGGCAAAAGGATTAATAAATTTGTATGGAAGGTAAAACCGAGGATAAAGTTAAGATGTTAAAAGAGGTGGGTTTAATGAATAAATTGTACTATGATGCAGTTGTTTTAAATTTCTGATTGGATTAATTTAACAGAGGAAAGGATTTTGAATATAGAAGGTTATGGTTTGTTATATGGATGCATATGTAATATATGACAAGAAAATTGATAAGACATTTAAGAATAATATGGTCAGAAGTGCGTTGTTGAGGATTTGGAAAAAATATCAATATAAGTTAGATGGAAAGATACCAATATGGACCATCCCCAGACATATGATAGAGAATATAAATATATTACAAAAAATGGAAGTTATCACTTACAAAGAGCTTTTGACTATGGAAAAGGGGAATTACAGTTGAAATCTAGGAGAAATTGAGGATGAAGGAAGAAATTATACATGGTTCCAGTATGGACAATTGCAATCTAGATGGAAAATAGATCAGAAAATTGGTATAAGGCAAAGTGATGATAATCTGGTAAAACAAATAAAAGATCAAGGTCAACAGCATATAAAGAGATTATATAATGTATTGGTTGAAATTGATTCAGAAATGGAGTTGGTTAAAGATTGTATGGTAAAATGGGCACAAAATTTTCAACAACCTATAATGTTAGAAACATGGGAAAAAAATTTGGGTGAGGAATGTTAAATTTACGCAAGCACAAAATTTAAGAGAAAATTTTTATAAAATGTTTTATAGATGGCATTTAGATCCTAAAAACTGTCATGTATGTATCCAAATGTGAAAGCAAAATGTTGGAGATGTGATTGTGAGGATGCTACCTATTATCATATATGGTGGACTTGCAAAAAAGTTAAAGCCTTTTGGATTAAAATATGGTGGATTATGCAGAACATTTTGAAAAAGAAGATCAAGTTTGTTCCACAGTTCTTTTATTAGGAATAATCTCAGATTGCACTGTTATAGAGACAAAACTGATTGTGAATTTAATTACTGCTGCAAGATTATTGATTGCACAATATTGGAAGAAAGAAGACGTAGCTACAATTGGAGAATGGATTAGTAAAGTATCAAATTTAGCAGAAATGGCAAAATTTCTGCCTACTTGAAAGACTGTACACAAGAAAAATATATATTGGAATGGAGGAAGTGGATTGATTATATTCAAAATAAGTATCAGATTAAAAATATCAATTAGTTTTGAGTGAAGTTAGGAATTATTATGTATTAGTTTAAGAAAGAAGGAATTGATAGTGTGATGGTGTGAAATGGAATATGTTTTATGTTATATTTTAGATTATGTTTGTTAGTTACAATACCCTGTATTCTGTTCTGGGAAGTCTGGGGGAAGGAGGGAAGGGAAGACTATAAATTGATTGGTTGCCATTGTACAGGAATAATGGTAGAATTAAACAAGTTGAATGGTGTAATGTCGGGACTGCTCGGCAAACACTCCCGAAGGAAAGGGTAAGGAAAGAGGAGTAAAGAAGAAAGTAGGTAGGTAGGTGGGTAGGGAGGAAAGAAGTGAGGGAGAAGAAAGGATAGGAGGAGGAGAAGAAGGAGAAGATAGAGGGTTAGAAAGGATGGTAGTGAGAAGTGGGAAAGAGGAGGGGAAGTAGGAAAGCGAGGAGAAGGTGGTGGGGGAAGTTTAAGAAGGATGAGAAGGAAGAAAGGATTAAAGGGGAGTGGCAGTCGAGCAGCCCTGACTGAGTATAATTTGAGTATAGGACTGATTGTTGGATAAGTGATTGTATTGTACACTGGTCAAATTGTGGGAATTATTATGGAAAAATAAAAATTGTCCTGCAGTTCTTGGATCAGCAGCTCCTTGGGCAGTTTGAGCTTACTGAGTTGGCGAGAAAGAACATTCTTTGTTGTCCTTTTTAATGATGTTTGTCCATTTGAGATCTTGCGA
>NW_026681972.1:0-14043 GCF_028640845.1 Ahaetulla prasina | reverse complement strand
CAGTCTTCTTGTTTTCACCGCAAACCAGAAGAATTGCACTCTTCCTGATGTTTTGGAAGATGAGCTACTTTGGCAACTTCAGAATCTCTCGTATCCTTATTGAAATGAAACATCAGTGTCAATCAAACCCAGCACATAATCCAACATGTTATTAAGCAGTGCATATTCTTTTATTGGACAATGTGTCAATTAACTTGGAACTGGGTAGCAGAAGAAAATTATAAGAAGACTTGTGCCAAATTTTACAGTATAAGAGATACTATAAGAAAGCAGAGTAAAAATGGAGACATAAATCAAAGATAACATAAAACTATGGGCCCAAGGAGATAAGCATGCTAAATTAAACTCAGTTAGATGGTTTAATTGTTAACAATTTAAATAATAACTGTTGGAAAAGCTACAGAATTGGAACTATAGCACATGAGCAAGAAATATATCCTTTGTAATATATGCTCGTGATGGCAAACTTATGGCACGGGTGCCACAGATGGCATGCAGTGCCCTCTCTGTGGGCACTTGAGCCATCGCCCCAGTTCAGCTCTGCCATGCATGCAGCGTGCCTCCCGCCAGCCATATGGTCTCTGCTGTGCATGCGTGGGGTGTGGGGCACGTGGGGGCCTGCATGTACATGCATGGGGATGCATTCACGGGGTGGGGTGCATGGGGACGCATGCATTGCAGTTTGGGGATTTGGGTTATACTTTGGGCGCTTGGTCCAGAAAAGTTAGCCATCACTGATATTTCCTTTAAAAACCCTAATTTATAATTGTCCTTTCTTTTGTTGTTGTTGTTAGTTGCTGAAGTCGTGTCCGACCCATCGCGACCCTATGGACAAACTGTTGTGTCATCTGCGAACTTCAGTAGCTTAACAGATGGATCATTGGAGATGCAGTCATTGGTATACAGAGAGAAGAGAGTGGGAGAGCACACAGCTGTGCTAATTGTACAGGTATTTGATGTGATCTTGCTTAGCTTCACCTGCTGCTTCCTGTTTGTTAGGAAGCTTGTGATCCACTTACAAGTCTGTTCCGGTACCTGTAGCTGGTTTAGCTTAGTTAGAAGAATGTCTGGAATGATGGTATTGAATGCTGAACTAAAGTCTACAAAAAGGACCCTTGCATAGGTATTTGGAGACTCAAGATGTTGTAGGATGTAGTGCAGAGCCATATTAACAGCATCATCTGTTGATCTATTTGCTCGGTATGCAAATTGCAAGGGGTCTAAGAGCAGATTTGTGATGGTTTTCAGGTAGGAAAGCACTAGCCTTTCAAAGGTTTTCATGACTACAGATGTTACAGCAACTGGTCTGTAGTCATTAAGTTCCTTGATGGTGGGCTTCTTCAGCACTGGGATGATGGTAGAGCGTTTGAAGAAGGAACATAGCACATCTCTAATGAAGACCCGTATAATGAAGATACGGGTAAAGATGGGGCCAATTGGTCAGCACAGACTTTTAAGCAAGAAGGAGTTATCTTGTCTGGGCCTGGAGTTTTTCCTGGCTTTTGTCTGTGAAATAGGTCTTGCACTTCCTTTTCTGTGATCACTAGGGGTTGTGAACCTAATGGGATGGGGTCAGTTAGTCATACCCTTCTCATTTAAGCAAATGTTCCATATAGAAGGAGTAAATATTTATCCAAAATTGAAATAGCATCAAAACTTGTGAAAAAGGTTCCCTCTTTTCTGCTTGCTTGTATGTATCTGCATAAATGATGGACCATGGTTAATGATGATTCCATCAATAAATTAATCTTCTCATCGTTCTCATCACCCATCTCCTCCCACTTATGACTGAATGACTGTAACTTTGTTGCTGGTATCCTTAAGATTTATATTGACTGTTTCCCTTTGACTATCATTAAGTGTTGTACCTTATGATTCTTGACAAATGTATTTTTTCTTTTATGTACACAGAGAGTTTATGCACCAAGACTAATTCCTTGTGTGTCCAATCACACTTGACCAATAAAGAATTGAATTCTATTCTATTCTATTCTATTCTATTCTATTCTATTCTATTCTATTCTATTCTATTCTATTGAATTCTATTCTATTCTGTTCTGTTCTTTGCATTTAATGCTTTAATAAAATATCCAGAATAATTCACTAGTAAAGAATACTAAGCTACACTTACTGTTTATTGTTTATTTATGGCATTTCTATTTCAACTGATAATTTTTGTAGGCCATTGTATGAACTTCAGCCAAAATCATAAATACATTAATATTTGTAATAATGAAACCATGAAAATCTAAGCCAAATGAAACAGCCATAAAACCAAATTAGCATTAAAGGATACATCTATATTAAAATAAAGCAGAAAGTGTCAAGTTGCTGCCCCACACCCGAGTCCCTTTTTATAGCCCCACAGCCTTGCACTGTCAAATTAATTAATGCAATTGCCAATATCATGAATGTGATTTCCTGCCTTGTGGCTGCAATTCTCATTGTGTTGTCTTAAAAAAAAAATAAGAAGGCATAGATTAATAAAGTGTATCAAACTGTGGGTATGGACCCACCGCTAGATCTGGGGATTCTTATAGGGAGGTCCTTTGGTTCCCCCACCTACCCTAACTCTAGTGGGATAATGCAGATTTATAATGGCCTAAAGACATTTTCAAAGATTTAGAAAAACTTCCTTTTTTAAACTACTACTAATAGATGTTTTTTTTTCTTTTAAATTAAATGCTTTCATAATATAACTCAGATTATCTTTTTTTGTGAGGGGATCATTATTCTGTGTTCTGGCTCTATCTGCAGCAGTTATCATATTGTGAAGTATTGGTAAAGCCAAGATAGATGCATTTCTGATTTATTCCCATACAAATATAAAAATCAAATGGAAAATTTAATTCAAGTGTCTTTGTAATTTGTTTATTTATCCATATCTATTTATTTCAGAAATAGTTTCTTTAGAATTTGTGTATTTATCAAAATTCTATAAAGAGCCCGCAATATTTTAGCTGATGATACACCAAATTGTTATATAATAAAATATTTCAAAAAGCTACCATTATAGGTTCTAATTTTCTTTTTTTTCCTTTTTTACTTTGATCCGAGACAAATATCCAAATAAGAAATTTAGATTCAACCATCTGCAGGAAGCTGATTTCTTGAATGCTACTATAAGTTTAACATTTTAATTTTCTTTCCACAATTCAAAATTTAAACGTTGTATGTTGTTAAACAAAAAGTTAAGCGTTTTAAAAGGTCATTGTGAATGAAAAGCCATGTATTGAGAAACTTCAGGTTAGATCCTGCCCATCATTTAAGAAGATCTCAGAGTATACTTAACTATAACAGTATTTACTAAGATATTACTATTGATTCCAGTCCCTTCCTACAACATATTCCCAATGACTCAGCTAGGAATACTGTCATATGATTTATATTGACTTCAGTAATTGATTTAGTATGATTTGATGTTAAAAACTATGTCATCAGGGAAAAGTGTTGATCTTATTATTCTTGATGATTTGTATTTTCCTCTCTCAAATTGAGGAACCTTTATGTAACTGAGAGCACATGCACTAAAGCAAATTCCTTGATGTCCATCACACATGTCAAAGAATTTATTTGAGTATTCATTAGTCAACACCCATAATTTTGCAGTACACCTCTGAATGAGGAAGATGAACTCATCATTTCAGTAGATGATCAAAAGGACAGGAATTCCAACCAGAAGATACAGTCTTGAATAGAACAGATTCTTTCTACATCTAACAAAATGAAATTCAACATGTGAGTAAGGTTCTCATTTGCAGAACAATGATGACAGTATATGGTACATGCCCAGTAGTAACGCAGGACTGGACTGACTTGGGAGCAACCTACTGATCAAAACACTTATATCTGACTGAAGGAAATATGGCAAAGTCCATTGTTTTTCCCTTTCTTTCTTTCTTCTTTCTTTCTTTTAATTCACTTACTTTCTTTCTTTCTTCTTTGGTACTCATTCTTTTTGTCAATACAAAAAAAGATGTTGAGTCAGAAGTATAGAAGGCACAGAATGATTATTCTGGGTAGCAAAAATGAGATCAGTTGAGAAGAGTTTTGTTCAGTTGTGCCATTAGTTGATTCATGTCTAAACCCACAACCATGAAAATGAAATTAGAACTTCCTGTCCTTTGAGGAGTCCATACTGAGCAGGAAACTGAGTGACTAAGTTTCTAGATCAAAAAGAACCCTGCAAAACAAGAATCTGATGTTAAACTTTCTAGTGACTTCTTCCACATTGTTTGTTTTTAAAAGATTCTGGGATTCTTTACATTTCAGATCTGGCTTGTGGCAGATCAGAGTGATGAGATTTTCTTCTTCTAGTAGCTTTTATCCATGCAGCAGAAATGGTTCAACACCAGAATTGAACAAAGATGCATTCTTTCTGATTCTGTATGGTCCTTTACAATTGGAAAAATTTCGTTTTGCACTATGAGCCAGTTTGAAATTCATTGCTTTCAGTGTCATCTGGTAGTGAAGGGAAACATGATTTATTTTAATAAATGTTTATATAAATAATATTTTCTAGGGGAGAAATTCAAAGCTGGAGGAAGTAGCTATTCATAATTAGCTAATAGTAAACTAAATATTACAGTTAAAGAGAGCAGTTTGAAAAGAAATGTCTGACACCAGAATTAATCAGTGGAGAACTTCAATCAGACAGAGAGAAATGCTCCAACACTGGAAGAGAAGATGTTGGATAACAAATTTCTGAAGTGGTTAGGTTTCTTCGTCCAGTAGCAGTCTCACCCCAACCCTATTCTCCAACTCTGTTATCACTATTTGTTATATGTCTATATTGTTTCTATTCTATACATTCTACAGTTCTATTCTGTTAAAATGGAAGCTTGGTTGCCTTATGAATGTTGGTTGGTTTCATCTATAACAGTAAATTGATTATGCTGTGTGGTAAGCCACAGTTTAACTAAGCCAGTATTTTAAACTACAGTAGTAAGCCAGAGTTAAAACACAGGCTCAATTTCTTCGAATAATAATATATAATTAGCTAATTTTATGTCAAGGTGAATTCTCATTTGTGAAGCAATTTTGATACTCATTAAACCATAGAATCAATAAACTGTAACATTTTAGAGATGGGAAATGAAAGACCAACCAAAAATGATAGTTTAACCCAGACTGTCATGGAAACACATTGGACTTTTAATTAGTTAAATTAGATTTGCATTTTCACTTTAAATCCAGGAGCCCAATGCAAAATAATGCTCTGTTTAATTTAAACAAATGTTAATCAGCTATAAGTGATCTAAACAGCCAAACTCATTTATATTTACAGCTCATCAAACTAACAGAATAAGCTAATTGAATTGAATAACTCCCAGCTTTGCTCCAATTCTGTGGAATTGAAGTCCAAGTGAGGCACTTAAAATGACCAATGACCAAGTAAATTGAGGGTAAGACTGAAATTTAATCCTCAAGTTCTGTCCAGTGGATACATTATAACAGCTTAGAAATTGTAGATATTCAGGGAAATTAGATATTAGTAAGAGTAAAAATTAACTTTCCTTGAGGTCAGTAGCAAAGATCTGAGCTTGTTGCCCATATAAAAACTGCATCCTGTTTGTGTTAAGAGAAATAGTGCAACTTCAACAGGTACTCTACATGCCCCAGCTTCTGCCTTCCATGTGTTATTGAAGCCAACTTTTTTTAATAGGATAGATATGTTTTATATACACAGTCCTCTGTGTCCTTTTGAATACAGTTTGTCAGCTGCCTCTGTCATGAAAGAAAATCTTGTCTCCACCAGCTTTAAATTCAGAGAAACAACTTTTTTATTTCTGCAAGTCTTAAGTGCAAGATCCAGAGGTAGCTCACATGAAGCACATATATGAAACAACAAACCTGGAATCAACCTCTTCTATCACAAAATGCTTTAGTACCAGTCTTAACAAACTAGCGATTCAAGATCTCTCTGTACCATCCAAAATCAAAGACTACTTTGGAGATAATATAAAGTTCAGGTAGAAAGCTGAATGAAAACATTCTTCCCTGATTTTCTTAATTGGGAATGTGACGGTCAGCATAACTTGACAGTGCTTCCACAAGAAGCTATCTATGAAGTCAGGGATTCAAGAAAAATGCAATAACAGATGAGTCACAGAGGCACTCCAACTCCATTGCATATTTTGAGAAACAGATACACTTAAGGCTATGTTTAATTTTGGTATCAAGCAAATTTGCAATAACTGTGTTTATTGGAGGGACATGATACTGATATATCGATTCACTGAAAAGGCAAGGTACCTGAAAATAGAATTGTTTATTTGTGGCATAGTTACCCAATAATTACTATTTATTTGTGGCTGTCCATGTCTATAGACTGTAGAGAAGAATAATATTAGTTGTTTTCCTTGTCCATCAAAATTTTGGAATTGAGAGAAAAAAGAGATCTCACATTTTGCTCACTGAGGAGAATGTTTACTGTTATGTATTCATGTATGTACCTTTAAATATTTGAGCGGAAACCAGCACTTTGCTGGTTGGACGAAGCCCCCAGCAGAACTGTATAAAAGGAGAGGTTTTTCCCCCAGCCTGTTGCTGGGTTCACCCTATATTAAAGAGCTGTTGTCACTACCCTGGTCTCCAGCCTCGTTACTTCCAGAACATAACATTGGCGACGAAGGTGGGATCTCGAGGCTAAGGAGAACCAGAACCGAGCTGAAGCACGATAGACCCGAACCCAGCAAACTCAGGGCAGAAAAGCGGAGATGGCCAGTTACACTCCGCCCGCACCGTTTGACCCGGCTAAGGAGAAATGGGAACGATATGACCCGTTTCAAAAGCTTTCTAGAAGCCAACGAACTGCAAGGAGTTCCAGATAACCAAAAAGGGCTTATTTCTAAGCCACTGTGGTCCGAGGTCATTGATATCGCGAAGCCTGGCAGAGCCAACGCCGCAGTCGGTATCGTGGCCAACTCTGCAGACTTTACTGAAAACCACTTCGCACCAACGCCGGCCCAAATACGTGCGGCGGTTTGAATTGGAGAGCGAAGGCAGATGGAGGGCAATCCATCGGTGACTACATGGCCGCTAAGAAAAGCGCCCAAGGACTGCGGATACCGCGACCCAGACGAGGTGCTCGAGCAACTCATCCGAGGGGTCAAAGACATCCGCTTTGCGGCGGCTGCTAGTAAAGAGCAACCGGCTGGCCACCGCCTGGACGAAGCCAGAGCACATGAAATGTCCACCCGCGGCGGAGACACTGCAAAAGCCTGTCCCACCAAAGGCGAGAAGGCAACGCCGGTGCACCAGGAGGAGGTTCAGACCGAATCCGACGGTGAAGATGAGGAAGGGGTCTGCCGAGAAACGCGATAAAGGGGACCGAGGCGAATGCGGAAGCTGCGGGGTCAACACCAGCGCCAACGCTGCAAGTTTAAGGACGCGACATGTCCGCGGTGGGAAGAAAGGGCACCTAGCTCAAGTTTGTCGAGCGCCCAACCTTCCTACCGAATTCAAATCGTTAATCAGAGCGCGAATCGGCAAGGCGACCGCGATTGGCTCAAACAAAAAGGCGCGGATTCCAACCAAACAACTGTGGTCATAGGCCGCCCAACCCGAGTGGAGAAGAAGATCTTCACCAAACCAAAATAGAGGGAGTACGGTGCGACTTGAAGACACGGGATCAGCGATCACCATCATGTCCTGGGACACTTTGGCGTCGCTGCCGTCCGTCGAAGCGCCACCTGCAAGCACAACGGCCATGAAGTCCACGACTACCAGGGAATCGCATCCTGTTCGAGGACCACCTCCGTCCGAGTCGGGTCCACACAAGAAGACCCTGCCCATCACGATCGTGAAGGGACCCTGCCCAGTCTGTTGGGACTAGACTGGTTTCGTGCCCTGGGCATGGGAGTGACTGGCATCTACAGAAGTGACTGTAACCTGAAAGACATTCTCTTTAACGAGTTCAAGATGTCTTCAAGGACTGCCTGGGCAAGTACAAGGGACCCCTATTTCCTTCAACTTAGACCCCAGGTAGCCCCCATTAGGCTTAAGGCGAGGAGAGTCCCTTTGCCCTAAAACCAAAATCGATAAGGAGCTGGATAAGCTCATAAATCAGGGATTTTGGTGCCAGTCGATCACGCAAAGTGGGAGACGCCAATCGTCACCCCAATAAACCGGACGGGTCAATTAGAATTTGCGCTGACTACAAGGCGACGCTAACAAAGCCTTACAGAAAAGCGCTTACCCGTTCCCGTGGTGCAACACTTATTGCACTCTTTGGGGCAAGGGCAAGTCTTTGCAAAGTTAGACTTGGCCCAAGCCTACCAACAACTGCCCGTGAGACGCCCACAGCCAAGCCCAAACGATTGTAACGCACAGGGGCCTTTCAAATGCACCCGATTGCAATTTGGGGTGAGTGTGGCACCAGGGCTGTTCCAAAACCTAATGGAACGACTACTGCAAGGGCTCCCAGGGGTAGTTCCCTACTGATGTCCTAATTTCAGGGAAAACATGGAGGAATTGGGGAGCGTTTAAGAAAGGTTTTGGGCATTTTTCCGACAGCCGGATTAAAAGTCAAGGCAAACAAATGCCAGATAGGGGTCGAATCCGTCGATTTCTTGGGCTACCGGATAGACAAGAAAGGAATTCACCCTACTGAGAGCAAGGTCAAGGCAATTAGAAGGCTCCAGCGCCCAAAAACAAAGCAGAGCTGCAGGCATTCCTGGATTGGTGAATTTTACGTCTTTTAAAGAACAAAGCGACCATGGAACCGCTGCATAGGCTTTTAGGGAAAAATACTGTTTGGTCTTGGGAAAGTCGGAAAATAGGGCTTTGAAGCAGTAAAGAACCTGCTCTCAAGTGATAGCCTGCTCATCCAATATCACAACTCATTACCCCTAGTGCTGGTTTGCATGCCTCCTTATGGGGTGGGGCTGTACTCAGCCATAGACTTCCAAACGGCACAGAAGCCCCTATAGCTTTTACTCTAGAACGATGTCCTCCCAGAGAGGAACTACAGCCAATTAGAAAAGAAGCACTAGCCATTGTGTCAGGGTTAAAAATTCCACGAATATGTCTTTGGGCGGAATTTTGAAATCGTGACTGACCACAGACCGCTACTAGGATACTGGCTGGCGATCGCCCAACGCCTGTGGCACTTTCGCCACGCTTGACCCGATGGACTATATTCAGCCGCTTATTCACAAGCTGCAGCATCGACCAGGAAAAGAAGTGGGCATGCAGACGCTGCCGATGCCCACTACCAGGGGCGATCAAGACCCCACTCCGGGACGCCCATCCTACTTATTGACTCTTGACTCTGGCCCAGTCACATCTAAGGAAGTGGCTCGGCATCATACCGACATTGTGTTAAGGACTGTACCGTTGGGTACAGAGAGGGTGCAGCCGGGCTTAACGGTTCAAAGAATTTGTTAAAAACGAGATGAGCTCTCGGCTCAAGGGGTGCCTGTTATGGGGTGATCGTGTAATTCCTGATAAATTAAGGGAAAGGTATTGGACCTCCACGAGGGTCACCCAGGGATCGTAAGGATGAAGGGGTTAGCTAGAAGCTATGTGGTGGCCACTCATGGACGCAGAGATTGCTGAGAGGGTAGGGAAATGCCAGGCTTGCCAAGAGTCCAGACCCTACCCCAACGGCCCCAGTCAGGAATGGGAAAAGCCCCAAGGGCCCTGGTCAAGAATCCACATTGATTTTGCTGGCCCTTTCCACGGCCAAACTTCCTAGTGGTTGTTGATGCATTCTCAAATGGTTGGAGATCATACTCATGAAATCCACTACGGCCAAGCAGTAATCGCAGCCCTGCGCCACCTATTCGCAACTCACGGGTTGCCGGACACTCTGGTGTCCGACAATGGGCCCCAATTCACGGCAGCCCAGTTTGAAGAATACCTGGCAGAGGAGGCATCCGACATGCCCTCTCTGCGCCTTTCCACCCTGCGCCGAATGGCCTTGCAGAGCGCTCCGTCCGAGCGCTAAGGAGGCATTGTCCAGGCTCAAGCCAGGTGACTGGCAAACAAAGATAGACTTTCTTTCTGGCCGTTCAGCACAGAACCCCAAGCACGGCCACAGGAAAAGCCCAGCCGAATTATTGAATGGGACGGAAACTCCGTGCCCACTTGACCGCTTGAATCCCCATTACACACCAGAGGGTTACAAGGGGAACTAGAAAACAAGGAAATGAGCATAGGCGACCGGTGTGGGCCCAACTATGGGGACGGCCCTAGTTGGCTGCAGGACAAATAACAAAGTAACTGGCCCAAAATCATACGTGGTAGAGCTACAAGACAACCGAGTGTGGAGGCGCCACATAGATCAGATAAGGAAACGAATAACTGAACAAACCGAACCAAATGAAACAGATCATGACCAATACCTTATTTGAACCCACAGCTGACAATGACCCGGGGAGGCGCAAGACTTAGCTGAGGTCCCAGAGTTCCAGCGACGCCATCAGGTTCCCGAGGGAAACAGGAAAAATTACAAAAGTAATCCAAGGCCGGATGGCCAAGAAAAGAGTCTGCTAATAATCCGGGCCCGATGGCCCAGAGAAAAGAGCTGGAGGAGAAACAGCCCTCCGACCAGCTCAAAACACCACCCAGAACTGAACCGCGAGGTCAGAAAGAACTAGGAGACGCCCAGGTTATTTGCGTGACTACGTCGAAAAATAACATGTAAATAAATATGTAAATAGAGGCAAAGTGTTTTCTGGGAGGAGAGTGTTATGTATTCATGTTGTACCTTTAAATATTTGAGCAGGAAATCAAGCACGTTGCTGATTGGACAAGTCTCCAGCAGAACTGTATAAAAGGAGGTTTTCCCCAGCCTGTTGCTGGGTTCATCCTATATTAAAGAGCTGTTGTCACTACCCTGGTCTCCAGCCTCGTTACTTCCAGAACATAACAGAATCATCTAAAGCATCTGCTTTATAGGACAACATCCTATTGAGCAATCTGGGAAATGCTCTAACTTCTGCACAATCTTCATGCTTAGCACTAACAAGACATATTTCATTTACAAATTTCAATCTTCTTTATGCTAAGTGACAATACAATACACATGTGGTCCTGTATCTTAGTTAACTAAATATTGGTTTCACATACAAGCAGGGTCCAGAAATATTTTACAAGAAGAGTTCTCACTTCTGATTACAAGAAAATACCATGCCAGACTTGAAATCCTGGGTTTAGAAAATTTAGAACTCCTATATTTTACAAGACTTAACCTCTTAGAATCATCTGAATCATACAATGTTTCCTTGAAGACTACTTCAGCTTCAATCACAACATACATAAATTTAAACTTAAAGTGAACCGCAATCTTAATTGTAGAAATATCTCTTTACTATGGTGAACCCAGCAGCTCGGGCTGGGAAAACCTCTTTATATACAGTTTAGCCGGAGGCTTCATCCAATCAACACGTGCTTTTCCGCTCAGTTTTCCTATTACACTCCTTCCCAGAGAACACTTTACCAATATTTACATAAAATTAACATCTTATTTTTCAACGTAATCACGCAGTAGACTGGGCGTCTCCTGACTCTTTCGGACCTCAGCATTCATTTTCTGGGAGTGAGTCGAGCTGACCGGAGGGACTGTTTGTTCCTCTCAGCTCCTCCTCTAGGCCATCCGGCCCTGGATTATTGCAGAGTCGTCCCTGCTGTTTTCAGGAGGAACCGGTTGGCGTCGCTGGACCTCCTGGAACTCAGATAAGTCCCGCGTTTGCCCGGTTTGAGTCAGCTGTGGATTCAAACATTGGATAGTCAGGGCCTGTTTCGTCTGATTCTGATTTACCGTTATGCGTTTCCTTATTTGGTCTATGTGGCGCCCATACCCGGCCATCCTCTATCTCTACTAGATATGATTTTGGTCCTGTTATCTCTAGGATTTTCCTGCTAACCAGGTCGGGCCTCGCTGTAGTTGTGTGCCCACACTAGGTCGCCTACTGCCATCCCTCTTGTTTTTCCGTGTGCCCTTTGTAACCGTCTGGTGTGTAGTTTGGGTTTAAAGCGGTCTAGTGGGCACCTAAGCTTCCGACCCATTAATAGCTCTGCGGGCTGCGGCCAGTTGTTACAGGGGTTCTGTGTTGGACTGCTAGGAATGTATCGATTTTGTTTGCCAATCGCCTGGCCTGATTCTGGACAATGCTTCCTTTGCGCTCCGAACAAAACGTTCTGCAAGGCCGTTCGTCGCAGGGTGGAAAGGCGCCGAGAGGACATGTCAGATGCCCTCCTCTGCCAAGTACCTCAAACTGGGTTGCCGTGGAATTGCGGGCCGTTATCGGAGACTAGTGTCGGGCAACCCGTGGGTTACAAATAGGTGCCGTGGGACTGAAATCACGGCCTCGGCTGTCATGGATCTCATGAGAATGATTTCCAGCCATTTGGAGTAGGCATCGACTACTACCAGAAAGGTTTGGCCGTGGAAGGGGCGGCAAAATCGATATGGATCCTAGACCAGGGCTCTGGGGTCTCTCCCATTCGAATCGGGGCCGTTGGGGTAGCGGTCTGGACTCCTGGCAGGCCTGGCATTTCCCTACCCTTTCAGCAATTTCCGTGTCCATTAAGGGCCACCACACATAGCTTCTCGCTAGACCCTTCATCTCACGATCCCTGGGTGGCCTTCGTGAAGGAGCTCCAATACCTTTTCCCTCAATTTCTCCGGGATCACCACTCGATCCCCCCATAGCAAGCACCCCCCTTGAGCTGAGAGTTCCCCACGTTTTTTTACAAATCCTTTAAAACGCCCGCCCCGCCGAGCGGGCCAACCTCCTTGTACCCAACCCATTACAGTCCTTATTGTAATGTCCTTGTACGAAGCCGAGCCACCTCTTTGGATGTGACTGGGCCAGAGTCCAAAGAGTCAATTAGCAGAACTGGTGTCCCCGGAGTGGGGTCTTGATAGTCTCTGGTAACGGCATCTGCTCAGGCGTCTGCATGCCCTAATTCCTTCCTGGCCGGTGTAGTAATTTGTAAGAATCGCTGCCAGGAAGATAGTCCATCTGGTCAGTCTGGGCGAAAGTGCCACGGCGTTGGGCGATCGCCTGCCAGCAAGGGTCTATGGTCCGTGATGATTTCGAAATCACGACCAAATACATATTCATGGAATTTCTTTACTCCGGAGACTATAGCCAAGGCTTCCTTATCAAGCTGGCTATAATTCCTTTCAGCTGATGACATGGTTCGGGAGTAGTATGCAATAGGGGCTTCTGTGCCATTTGGCAACCTGTGGCTGAGCACAGCCCCCACCCCATAGGGAGATGCATCGCAGCTTAACACTAATGGCAGCGTGCCACTGTATTGGATAAGGAGGCTATCACTCGATGAGATTCTTTACCTTGAATGCCCTAGCTTCCGCCTTTCCCCAAGACCATGCAGCCGTCTTTGCTAGTAATTTATGCAGCGGCTCGGCTACTGTTGCCTTATTTCTTAAAATACCGCGTAGAAATTGACCAGACCTAAGAATGCCTGTAACTCCGTTTTGTTCTTTGGAACCGGGGCCTTCCTGATGGCCCGCTTGCTCTCAGTGGGGTGAATCCCTTCCCTGTCTATCCGTAGCCCAGGAATTCCACAGATTCAACCCCGATCTGGCATTTGTTCAGTTTAACTTTGAGACCGGCAGACCGGAAAATGCCCAAAACTTTTCGCAGCCTTACCCTAATTCCTCTAGATTCTCAGCGGATACCAGTACATCGTCAAAGTATGGTACCACCCTGGTAGTCCCTGCAATAGCCGCTCCATTAGGTTCTGAAATAACCCTGGAGCCACACTAACCCCAAACTGTAACGGGTACACTTAAAAGCCCCTCTGTGAGTCACAATTGTCTGCGCTGGCTGCTGTTATCTACAGGTAGCTGTTGATAGGCTTGGGTCAAGTCTAGCTTGGCAAAACCTGCCCTTGCCCCATTGTGCAGTAAGTGCTGTACCACCGGACGGGTAAGCACTCTTTGCAACGCTTTGTTAAGCGTTGCCTTATTCAGCGCAAATCCGGACCGACCCGTCCGGTTTGACTGGGGTGACTATAGGGTCTCCCACTTAGCATGGTCAACTGGCACTAGAATTCCTGGTTTAC
>NW_026681971.1:0-14094 GCF_028640845.1 Ahaetulla prasina | reverse complement strand
GATTGCAGACGGTGTTGGCAGGGGGGCAGAGATCGACCTCGAGGCACCTCCTTTGTGGGATGCCACAGGGGTCGGTTCTCTCGCCTCTCTTGTTCAACATCTATATGAAGCCGTTGGGTGAGGTCATCAGTGGTTTTGGGGTGAGTTATCAACTGTACGCGGATGACACCCAGCTGTACATTTCCACCCCTGACCACCCCAATGAAGCTGTTGAAATGCTGTCTCGGTGTTTGGAAGCCGTGTGGGTCTGGATGGGGAGAAACAGGCTCAAGCTCAACCCCTCCAAGACTGAGTGGCTGTGGATGCTGGCATCCCGGTACAGCCAGCTGCAACCACGGCTGACTGTTGGAGGCAAATTATTGGCCCCAGTGGAGAGGGTGCGCAATCTGGGTGTTCTCCTGGATGAATGGTTGTCCTTTGAAGATCATTTGGCGACCGTCTCCAGGAGAGCTTTTTACCAGGTTCGCCTGGTCCGCCAGTTGCGCCCCTTTCTAGACCAGGATGCCTTATGCACAGTCACTCACGCCCTCGTCACTTCTCGCCTGGACTACTGCAATGCTCTCTACATGGGGCTCCCCTTGAGGAGCATCCGGGGGCTTCAGTTGGGCCCGAATGCAGTGTGGTGATAGAGGAGCCACTCGTGGCTCCCATATAACACCAATCCTGCGAGGCTGCACTGGCTACCTGTGGTCTTCGGTGCACTTCAAGGTGCAAATCACTGTTTTGAACATCAAACATGCAGAAAGAGTAAGTATGTTTTTTTCTGTTTTTTCAATGATTGCTTCATAAATTCCTGACTCACTCTTGTCTCCTTAGAGTAGCATACAAATATCATTTAAGTATGATTTGCTTATTTGGATATCCTGTCAAATTCTATTAGTATATTATTTCTTCTTGTGCCTTGTAGACAATTAAAAATAAATGGTTTTCAGTTTGAACATCTAATAGAAGAAAAGACTAGAAAAAAAGACATCCAATAAAAGGCAGAAGACTAGTAGAATGCATCCATGAACACCAGCTAACAGTCCGAATGCACAGTGAAAACTCCTTAGTTTCACAATAGATAAACAGATTCAACCTTAATTTAACTGGAAAATGGTGAACATCCTAGACCAAGCTAAATAAATAAATAAAAATGCTGGGGAATTCCTGGAAGTCTGATATTCAGACAAATCAGCCAACAATTGACATACAGACAATTTAAAACAGACAATATAAACCCTAAGAAAAAAACCCAAAAAGACCAGAACACATTCCTTCCAGTAGCCAATACCCAGATAAGCAGGGATTAACGTCAAGCAAACGATCAGGCGGAAAATAAAAACCTAATCAAGGAACTACCAAGGAGAAAACCACGCCCCCACTAAAAAGGCAGGACAAGTACTCTATATAAAGAGAGTGTAAACACCACACTCACTCGCACTGATGATGTTATCTACTTCAGTAATGAAATGTCTCCAAGCATACAACCAAGCTCAGAGAACATCAAGGATTCCATAGTTTGGACATCATTTTAAATCTTGATTTTCATTAAGCATAAAGTCTGAACTGAGGCATTATTTTATTCTTAGCAAGGCATTAAGAATCAGAGCAAAGCCAATTTTCATAGCACAATTTCTGCTATATATGAACATCTGTATTCTTCTCAAGTACTGTATGAATTTATACAGAAGTTATAACTTTCCAAGCAAGCATTTGCAGATACAACCAACATCAATTACTGCAGCCAGGAAAGTGTCACTATCATCCCAGGACTTGCTTCTGGCTATATGCATGATCACCAAATTCATAATTTACATCAGCCATCCCATTTCCATACATAAAATGTGAAACAGCCCTAACAGAATTAGCAGTCTAGCAACCTGACTCCTTCTTACAGTTGCTTTTGCTTAAAACAATAAAGTAAAACGTATCTGTACAGATAGCTGTGTATCACTCCATGAACTGCACTGTGCTAAAGATTCTTTGGAAGTCTAAAATAAAGAGTGCAGCATAGTAAACAGCTATAATAGATTGTTTTCCTCTCTCTTACATATTTTGATTGTTAAACTAACAGAATTAGTACCTGTAGTTAGCTAAACAAACCCTTGGACTTTAATTGGTCAGATGAAGGGAGCATTTTAAAACCTGTACAGTATTTTCTATAATAGTAGAAGTAGATATAGGAGTAGGAATATTTTTTCCTGAACACAATTCCCCTTTAAACAAGGAGATCTATATAGCATATGCTATCAATCCCTATATGTCTCAGGATATAGAGGAGGAGTGTGTTTGTATTATTCATAAATTCACAAAGTATTCCTGAAACCATTGCATTCCTCCTCTGCCAGTTTTGACGTGAGCAAGCAAGAGTTACAAGAAATGACAGCATTGCAACTATAAGTAACACACTAGATGCCTCTTGTCAGCACAGCATGGTACCCATTCTTGGTATTATGCCATTTAAGAGCAGAATCTTGTATGTGTGGATCCCGCATATACCAAATGATGGGCAGAATCCATTCATCTATGCTCCCCAAGCAGCTCCTTATGGCTGAGCATAATAATGTCTTCAGTGAGGGCAATTAAGGTGCCAAAGAAGGAAATGCCATTAAAGAAGACATCACGCAGGGCTGCTAGGAGAGTTCACCAAGGTTGCTTTGTTGTGCACAGAGGTGTCCACAGGCATATGACCTAATTAGGCTTAATCTGAGAGCATTAATTGGTTTGTAGGAGGAACAACAATAGGAGGGGTGGGTTGCCCTGTACATGATCCTCCAGATGCACAACAGGCCAGGCATCCTCAGAGCCTAGAATATGGCTACTTCCAGCCCATAGCAGCTGTAAGTCCTGGTAGGGGAAGCTGTAACTGTCACTGGACTGTCTCATTTCGGTCTCCAGAAGGATGGATTATACCCCCACATCTGGCTTTGATGAGCACAGGGGGAACAAAGCTCAAGCTAGGAAGGGGGCAGCCAAAGGGAGGAAAGTCACCTGCTTGCTGTGAAAGTCCATCCTTGGTCACTTTCCAAAGTATAAATCTCACCAGAATGCCGCAATGCTACCATATCAAATGAAATGTTCATTGCACTGCTGTTTGTATCATTCAGGTCAGGTGCGTTCGCTGTCACCCTGCCCAGCAAGGGGAGTTCCTCTCCTTGCTTCTGCTTCACCTTTTGCTCATACAAACCTTGCCTTGGAATATTTTAAGCCCATTTTAATTCTCTATTAGGTTACCTAATCTTAAATCTATAAAAGCATATCCACTGCACCAAGCAGCATACAATCTATCTGCCTTTAGGACACGCAATCCTGGGAGGGGGGGAGCAGGAGACTTTGGAAGAGTGGTGGACTGAAGCTTTGAGACCCAGGGATGGATGCAGAACTGGCAGGAAGTGAAAAATGGACAACGCGGAGCTTTGGGGGCGGGGGCAGTGCTGAAACAGAGTATTGGTTCTTTCTACCAGACTTTAATCATTAACCATCCACAGAGTTTCAACTAGTTCTCAAAGAGAAACCACAAGAAGTTCAAGTATGAGAGGCAATATTCTGCTCAGTAGCAATGACTCCACCTTGCCCACTTGTCCGCCTCCCCTGCCTAAACTGCACAATCCAGCGTTGCACTTTCTAATAAATTATTTAGTATGCCTTCCACCTTTGCTTCCCTTTGCACCCCCTCCAAAGTAGCAGTCACTTTCAAGCTGCAGAAACATAGGGGTCATTCTAATCAGCAGAGCAAAGGAGGCTACTATGAATGAGCCTTAATAGTTCTATCATCACTAACTTATTCTGAACAATTTCACAAGCAACAGAGATCAAAGATGCCCACTGATTGCTCCTTTATTCGCTAATGCTTCAGGCAACTAGTAAGAAGCGGAAATGGATTTCATTGAGCCACAGGATTAGTTATCTCCCCAAGTAGTTTCCTCTTGCTTTCCTACAGCCCTAGTTTAACTGCTGAAAGGAGGGGGAAAGGAGCTAACTGGGGCTGTGTGGAGGGTAGTGTCCTTAGCCTTGCAGGCTCCTTAGGGAGAAGAAGCGCCCGTCCCACAGCAGCCGTTTAGTTTTGAGCTCCTGTGTATTTGCTGCAGTCTTCATATAACCCCAGATACATTCTAGCAATACGTTTGCCTGGCAAAGAGGTTTGCAACCAACTCAGAAAGGACATTTACAAAAGGGCAGAGAGCGATATGATGACGACAGTCAGTTCCAGCGATGTAAACGCCGGTCTCCATTCCTCCTCCTCCTCCTCCTCCTCCTCCTCCTCCTCTCCCATTTCCACAAAATCTCCTCGCTACCACCCTCCTTCCAAAGCAGGTATCTCTGCAGCTCCGTTTTCCCCAGCCTGGTGCCCTTTGGATGCCTTGGGTGAAAGCTCCTTTATCCCCATTGAGCTCCACGCATCTGAGGTAGTACCAGCCAACAGTTTTCGTGGAAAGCTCTGGGAAATAAGCAGCCCCAGCCGGCCCCCAGAAGATTCACACCCGCCTTGCGAACGCACAACCAAACACACACACACACGCCCCCTCCTACACACAAACACACACCAAATATCCCCTAACAACGAAGCTGGAGGGACAAGAAAGTTGCCTAGCGGGGGATCTCTGCGCTATTCGCCGCGGAGGGAAACGCGATCCCGAGTCTGCGCCCAGCGGGAGCCGCTGCTCCTCATCCGATTCGACCCGACCCGCTGCCCCGCGGATGCAGAAGGGGAGGATGGGAGGCCCCACTCGTGCAGACCCGGAGGTTTGAGATGGGGGCATAGCCGCACGGGAGCGCGCCACGGCTGCCTAACAAAGGCAACCGAGGGATTGTTCCCGAAGCCCCTGAGGAGCGCTCGGAATCGGACGCTGCCCGAGTTCGGCCCAACTTCCACCCCGCATTCCGACTTCCCCAGAGGGACCTTTGTCTCGCCGCCTGGGACCGTGCGAGGCGTCCCGGAGCTAGGCGTCCTAAGGCTTTGAGTGCGCCTGGCCTTTGTCAGGGGCGGAGGGGAAGCGCCACGACCAGCATTTGCGGAGATTCCGCGGCGCCAGGCGAAACGCTGCAATCACACGCCTCCCAAGTGGCCCTTCGGGACCCCGAGAGCCGCAAGCATTCCCGGTGCAGCGGGCGCCCTCGGTCCGGCGACACTTACAGCCTCTCTGCGCTCCTCGGGATGTTCTTAGAATAGCGCGGAGCCCCAGCCCGTGACAGTCTACCGTGGTGCCGCTGCAGGCGCACGGTGTGGGCAAGCGCCGCCGGACGCTGCAAACGGCCGCCCAGGCCAAGAGGCAGGCTCCTGCCCGCAGCCACACGCCGCCGGACTCCGCTCGGCGCTTCGGAGCCATGCCGCCTGCTTGGGCAAGCCTGCTGGCGAGCTGCCCCGCACATTATCTGGCAGCGGCGCGTTGGGCTGGCGCGGCGTGGAGCAGCTCGTTGTGTCTGACGCAAGCGAAGGATGCCAGGTTCTGTCGCGCCTTGCGCGTCCGGAACGCGGAACTCGGGGCACGGGCGAACGGTCTCTGCCTTCCCCTCTCGCTCAAATACACACACGCACGCACACACAGAAGGAGCACTCATCCATCAATCCCAGATGGCAGGAGCAGCCTTGGCTCCACCTCCCACCCCTCCTTACCTCACTCTCTGCACTCGCCTCAGCAGAGATGCAACCCAACAACAAACAGTGAGGAGAACAGGACCAGGAAAAGGGATGCGCAGAGAAGCAAAGGGACAAGGCTTAAAACTCTTGCAGACGGCAAACATAAGGCAGACCTGTACAGGAGTGAGCGCTGATGCAGGCATCCACATAGCCACATAAAATCACCAAGTACCAGCTTCCTTCCAGGGGAGAAATAATATCCTGAGCAGTAATGGTATGATTTTGGTAACTTCTTTGTCTACCTATATTTTCTCTGCATCAACACTTTTTTCTTTCCCCCACTTGTGTATTTTCCCCGTTTTGGAAAAAAAAAACTTTGCAAAGAGGTAGAAGGTACAAGAAGATATAGAGATGGTGCACAGACAACCAGTATCAAGGTGAATGTACAGGTAGTCCTTGAATTACAGCAGTTCACTTAGTGACCATTTGAAGTTACAACAGCACTGAAAAAGTGATTTATGACTGTTTTTCAGACTTATGACCATTGTAGTATCCCCATGGTTATATGATTTACATTTGGATGCTTGACAACTGACTCACATTTATAATAGTTGCAGTGTTCTAGGGTCATGTGATCACCTTTTGCAACCTTCTGACAAGCAAAGTCAATGGGGAAGCCAGATTCACTTAACGACCGTGTCACTAATTTAACAACTGCAGTGATCCACTTAACAAATGTGACAAGAAAGGTCCTACAATGGGACAAAACTCACTTAACAACATAAATTTTGGCCTCATTTCTGGTCATAAATTGAGGACTACCTGTACTTGATTTCAGAAGTAATAGATGTACCATTGGTAGACCTGAAGTGGACAGATCATCCTAGAGATCATCCTATCAATGTGGCCACAAAGAATTAATATTAACTTGATGTCAGTGTCAGTCAATCAAATGTGATTTCATAATGAATCTATTATTCAAACTAAGCATGGCTATGCTTATATGAACAAGTACCAATTAGTATGTGGATAGCCCCAAACTATTAAGGACAAGTAGTCATTTGGAAGTACTAAATGATCGTTTGTCTTTTTGTGCCATTGTATCTGACATATAACTTGCTTTTATCTTGATGCCTGTATATCAGACATATTGTTTGACTGGAGCAATTCCGATTATTTGGTATTAAATAATATTATTTAATAAATAAAATTAAATAGTTGGTCCTGTTTGGATTTTTATTTCTTAAATTATTGGCAATAATGCCTGTACAATTTGAACATGGTTCAAGCAGAAAAAATGGATCAGCCTAAGTGATTGTTTGCACTGCAATACATTCCTGCTTGTTTTATACCAAAGTAATTCATTTTAACAAAAACTTTCTTTAAAATTATCACATTTGCCCTATCGGTTCATGCGACATTAAGTTATATGCTGTTTTAGAAAAGACCTTAATATCTGGGTCTTCAAGCTGAAGTTAGAATTAATGCATTTTCTTGTAACACAAAGTGGTGTAGTATTGTTTTCACTGGAGACTACTAATGATGATTAAATAAGTAGATCTGAGTAACAGATAAAAGTTACGTTCTGTGCTTCTTAAAAGCACATCCAAGAACATAAAATTATTAGATTGTTGCTCCAATATAGGAAAGAGATATCCTTAGAAGAAAAATATCTTCAATTACCCCCTACAACTGTTACTTTCTTTCTAGGGTTCAGAAACGTCAACCTCAAAAATTCCCAAAGAGTGTGCTGAAAGAGAGGGATTCAGGATCTGAAAGTTTCAAAACCCCATAAGTTACTTTCTCCAAAGCCTAAAAGTAAATAAAGTAAGTGCAATAAATTATTTGTTTGTTTGTTTGTTTGTTTAATCCATCCATTCATCATTTTACTATAGCCCGCATTTCACTTAGTGACTCCCAGTGCTGAATCATTGTTGCATTGGGAGCAAACACTTTTTTTAAAAAAAAAAGCTCAAAAAAGATAAAAACTGAAAGTACAGGCATCTTTCTTTCCTCATTACTCATCTCACTGTAGCTGATAGTCCTGGATGGGTCAGTTCTTTCCCCAATTATGAGATGGATTGGGTGAGAGAAGTAGAACTGTCCAGTTGCAACCAAAAGTCAAGAATGGTAAAAACCCTTAAAGACATACATGATTACAGACGATAAAAGTTTGGTGGTGAATATTGTCCATGCAGTTTCAATGACAATAATTAGGATGAGTTCCTTTGGGTCAGGGCTATAAACTGACCCCTTATAAAAATGAACTGATGTTTCTGTACAGAGATGAATTCTATGTTTTAATACGTGAAAACTACAGAAGTATTATAGCTTTGCTGTGATTACACAAGTCTGGAAGTTGTAAATTTACAAAGAACAATTTATATGGACATATACCTCACCCCACCCTGCAATCCCAATGGATTTATTTCTGGCATGATTTTCATGACACAAAGGAGGGCTCTGGACCATTTCAGAGCTACTATGTCAGATTTAGGAAATAAGGGAGCCAAATTGTCACACCTTTTTCTTCCATAAAATCGATGATGATGTACACAGCTTTTCACCCTAATCTTGTGATTCAGACGTTAATCACAGTTGTCACTCACACTGCCTAGGTTCAGTACATGCAGGCTACAATCATTTTTATCCTGAAGGCAACATAGAAAGTGACAGTATGAAGAAATGCAGCGGGCAATTTTGGCAGCCACTAGTCGAAAGTTAAGCTATTAATCAGTAAAAGAACTGTGTGCAAGACTTTCTTGTGGGAGACAGAAGAAGCAGCAACAACATATAGAGGAGAAAGAAACAAGAAGACAATGAAGTTTGAAAAACCTCAAAACTAAATGATGAACTCAAAGTGGATCAAACTTCAAAACATTTTTTTTATTGTGGAGAATAGAGAGCACAATGATTTTTTTATTGTGAAAAATAAAGAGGAATAAAGTAACCTTGGGTGGCTTCTTTTGGGGTGCTGGTTTTCAGGTGTTGGGCATCCATCCTTGCTATGTTTGACTTCTCAATGGCCTTTGATACCATTCACCATGGTATCCTTCTGGACCAGCTCCAGGAATTGTGCAGATTTCCTCCTGTCTTCAGAGCAATTGAGGGGGAGAGTGCCTCAGGGGTCAGTGCTTTTTCCATTCCTTTGTAACATCAACATGAAGCTACTGGGTAACTTTATTCGTCACTAAGAGTGCGGTATGATCAATATGCTGATGATACCCAATTATACAATCTCTGCTCCTAGCAGATTAAATACGCTGTTGATGTTCTATTCAGGTGCTTGGAGGCTGTTGGGATCTGGATTGCAAACAACAGGCTTCAGTTGAAACTTTTAATACTGGGGGCTCTGGGTTTGGAGGGCTTCTAATTCTAGAACTGCACTATCTCTGGTACTGAATAGTTTACATTGCTCCAAGCAACACTGTAAGCAACTTGGAGGTCCTCCTAGACTTGTGACTCCTGATCAAAAAGTATGTGGCAGTAATGGCTAAGGGCTTTTGCACAGCTTTGTGTTGTGCAACAATTGCACCCATTCCTTGATCAGAAGGCTCTGGTCATGGTTACTCATGGGCAATAATGTGTATTCTTAGAATGACACACTTTATACGTCTCCTCTGCAGCCTGCATTGGTTGCTAGTTTTCTTTTGGGGCCAATTCAAGGTGCCTGTTTTGATCATTAAAGACTTTCATGGTATGGGCTGGGATATTTGAGGGACCACCTGATTAGATCTGCCTGTCCCATCAGGTCTGGCAGAAGAAATATGCTCTATGTTCCATCTGCTAAGGAACTACATCCTGTGGGACCTAAAACAAAAAAACAACTTTTTTGTTCGAATATCATCCCTCCTGAGGTGAGATTGATCCATATACTTCAGGTTTACCAATTTTTAAAATGTTTACATATTGTAAAAATGGGAAGGTGAAGCAATATGTTTACAAAATACATATGGTTTAGATGCAATATGTTAAAAGAATTGATTTAGTTCTATATTAATATTATATGGCTCCTTTTTTCTTCAATTTTAGTTCATTTTAACCATTATCTTAATTTATTTTGGTTATATTATCATTCAGATCAAATTAAAAATTCTTTGTTAAATTTAGTGGTTAACCTCTGCATCTTCTTTAGATTGAACTGATTACAATGATATTAAAATTAGTTCTTTTGGACAAAAACACATGTATTTTTAATCTCAAGACTTTACAGTCTGAAAAAGGAGATGTATTATAGGTTTTGCTAAGCCTCATCACTTATTTATTATTTCCAGATTCTTTCATCAAGTCTGTTCATTTTGCTGGTCATATAAGATACCAGACTTTGAGCAAAATATCCTGATGTAATGTGTGGATATGTATTCTGAAAGGATAATGAATTTAGAGCAAAAAAACTCCTCATAATTAAATATTGATACATTTGCTGCCAGAAATCACATCTTTAAAAAAAGATATTTGCCCAAGCTTCATGTATTGGTACTAACTATAAGTAGTGGGTGAAGATTGGGCAAATAGAGGTTCTATGCTGCATTAAAGACATGTAATAGCTTTTTTTTTGTCAAAGCTATCTTCTAATGAGTACTTAAATGAATTTCCATTCAACAATAGTTATTCTACTGTTAAATAAAAGTTTCCCATCTACAAGTTTGGATTATTTTATTTAATCTAGCCTGAGAAGCAAAATCCATGCTGTAATCTCTTGTAGAGATATAATGGTTTGCTGGGTAGTTATCATTGCAGAAATATATCACCATGTGACTTATATCATGTCCCCAAGGATAGACAGAAAGCTAAGTTCTTATAATCCAACATAAATTAGTCAGCTATATCTCAGACACAAGCAAGATACCAAAACCCATTTTCTATTATTTTCTTCAGTAATGCCAAGTTTCTGGGCACACAAAGAAAAGTGAAAAGAAAGAAACAAAGTCAATTTTGGTGGTACTAGCCTGAATTTTTAAAATGGTAATCAACCGCATCTGTATTTTAGGAATCCATCAAAACAGACACAATATTTTTAGGATCTTTTAAGGGGAGAGAAACAAAATAAGATTTTATATGTGAATCTGCAGTAATAAAACAGCCAAAACACTGCAGATGAGGCAGAAGGCCACCATCAGTCTTGCGTGGGCATCAAACCACTGTTCCATCTGTATATTTGCAATGTTCTAATCATGGATTTCTACAAATAAACATACATCTAATTAAAACAGTTGCTTAAATTGTACAGTACTCTGGAGCGTTGTGTGTGCTGTAAAGTTGTATATATTCAAGAATTAAAAGCACATTTTCACAATTGCTGGCTCAAATGCTAGTGATAAAACTTGTTGTTTAACTAAGGGAATCCAGCAGCTAACTTAGGTAGCATATGCTGGATGTTATGCAGTGGCAATAAGGTGGTGAAACAGAGAACTGTGGGTACCAGAGAACCTATATAGGAGGATGCTATCCTGTAACTAGTATTGAAGTAATACAGATACAGCTGCTGATCCACTTAGCATTTGAAATGGAGCAGTAGACTCCATGTCTTCATCTTGGTTGCTAAATATAACTCATGGGTTTTGAAAGCTTCAGATACTAAATCATATTGGAATAAGATTAGATGCTTTTATGGAATAGATCTTGGAAGCCTGCAGACTTGTTGGGGAAGTTGATGAGAAAGTTTCTTAGGATCACAAAATCATTTCACCTTGAAGACAAGACAATAAACTGGGTCAAAGGGCCTTAAATCAGAAATCAGTTCAATTTGCCAAATATGGGAAAGAAAGTGTGAGTGGCAAGGGTGAGCATTGTTATGATTCCTTCTGAAGTTTCAGAATTATACTGTGGCAAAGAATATGACTTTATTGAATCTTCAAGGAGATATGAATCCCAAGGTCCACAATGAAGTTCTATAGCATTCTACTCCAGACACATTAAGCCACAATTCCCATCATTCCTCAATCAAGGTGATTTGATACAATTCAGGTTATAATTGGATACTTCTATAGACATTAAGAAGGGGAAAATCACATGAGAGGAACAAAACAATTATCTTCTGGTAGATATAAACATTAGTTAGTTTCAATCAGAATTGAAAGAGTAAAAGAGTAAAAGAGTAAAAGAATAAAAAAATATATGGCAATTGTACAAAAGTAGTACATGGAGAAAATCTGTTCTTAGTTAACAATTTGTGTTTTGTTCATGAAGTCTTAACTTCAGCTACAATACTTCCAGTTGCCTTTGGAAAAAATGTGGTACTGATTGCCAGATTTCAGAAGAAGTAAGTGCGGCCTGACAAGATTGTAAGAACAGTTCAGGAGATTTATTTATTTTATTTATTTGATTTCTATACCGCCCTTCTCCCGAAGGACTCAGGGCGGTGTACAGGCAAGAATAAAACAGACGGTACAATATACAAATTTAAAATGCAGTTAAAAAACTTATTTTAAAATTGGCCTGAGAAGTAAAATATATAATAAGCTAAAAAACCCCATTTAAAATTAATTTCTAAGAATTTAAAAATTTGTTAAAATCAATTTAAGCCAGCCCCGCGCGAATAAAAAGATGTGTCTTCAGTTCGCGACGGAATGTCCGAAGGTCAGGTATTTGGCGTAAACCCGGGGAAGTTCGTCCAGAGGTGGGAGCCCCACAGAGAAGGACCTGCCCTGGGGCCAGCCGACATTGCTTGGCGGACGGCACCCTGAGAAGTCCCTCGTGAGGGTCGGGTGGGAGGCATGTGGTAACAGCAGGCGGTCCCGTAAGTACCCAGGCCCTAAGCCATGGAGCGCTTTAAAGGTCGTAACCAACACCTTAAAGTGCACTCGAAAGGCCACAGGTAGCCAGTGCAGTCTGCGAGGAGCGGTGTTATATGGAGCTACGCTGAGCTCCTTCTATCACCCGCGCAGCTGCATTCTGACTAACTGAAGCCTCCGAGTGCACTTCAAGGGGAGCCCCATGTAGAGAGCATTACAATAATCCAAGCGAGAGGTAACGAGCGATGAGTGACCGTGCACAAGGCATCCCGATCAAGGAAGGCGCAACTGCCGAACCAGGCGAACCTGGTGGAAGGCCCCCTGGAGACGGCCTCAAATGATCTTCAAACGACAGCCGCTCATCCAGGAGGACACCTAAGTTGCGCACCCTATCCTTTGGGGCCAATAACTCACCTCCAACAGTCAGCCACGGCTGCAGCTGACTGAATCGGGTGCCGCATCCACAGCCACTCCGCCTTGGAGGGATTAAGCTTGAGCCTGTTTCTCCTCATCCAGACCCGCACGGCTTCCACATACCGGGACAGCACTTCAACAGCTTCATTGGGGTGGCCTGGGTGGAGAAGTACAGCTGGGTGTCATCAGCGACAGCTGGTATCTCACCCCAAAGCCACTGATGATCTCACCCAACGGTTCATATAGATGTTGAACAGAAGGGCGAGAGAATCGACCCCGCGGCACCCCACAAGTGAGGTCCCTCGCGGCCGACCTCTGCCCCCTGTCAACACCGCCTGCGACGGTCAGAGAGATAGGAGGAGAACCACCGATACACGGTGCCTCCCACTCTCAATCCCCCAACCGCGCAGCAGGATACCATGGTCAATGGTATCAAAAGCCGCTGAGAGATCTAATAGGACCAGGGCAGAGGAATAACCCTGTCCCTGGCCCTCCAGAGATCATCCACCAATGCGACCAAAGCTGTCTCCGTACTGTACCGGGGTCGGAAGCCGGACTGGAACGGGTCTAGATAGACAGCTTCATCCAGGTATTGGGGTAGCTGCCGCGCCACAGCATTCTCTACAACCTTTGCAACAAAGCGAAGGTTGGAGACCGGACGATAATTACCCAAAATAGCTGGGTCCAGGAGGGCTTCTTGAGGAGGGTCTCACCACCGCCTCTTTCAAGGCGGCAGGAAAACCCTTCCAACAAAGAAGCGTTGATAATCTCCTGAGCCAGCCTCGTGTCACCTCCTGAGTGGCCAGTACCAGCCAGGAAGGACACGGGTCCAGTAAACATGTAGTGGCGTGAAGCTCCCCAACAACCTGTCCACGCCTCGGAGCCACAGGGTCAAACTCATCCCAAATGGACTCAACAAGACGTGTCTCCTCTCCTCGCTTGATCATCCCAATTTCGTCCAGACCATCAGCTGAGCGATTTTATCGTATAGATAACCACTAAACTCCTCAGCACGCCCTGCAGCGGGTCATCCCGCACCTCCTGATGAAGGAGGGAGCGGTCACCAAACAGGGCGGCCGGGCGGTTATCTGCCGACGCAATGAGGGTGGAGGCATATGAGCGCCGCCTCCCTCATTGCCACTAGGTAGGTCCTAGAATAGGACCCAACTAGTGTCCGATCAGCTTCGAACGGCTGGACCTCCAGGTGCTCTCTAGACGCCTTCTCCGCGTTCATCTCCCTCAGCCCCTCGGAGAACCAAGGCCAAACGAGATCTGCGCCCGGGTCAGAGGTCGCAAAGGCACGACACGGTCCAAGGCCCCAGCCGCGCCCGCCTCCCAGGCCGCAACTAGTTCCTCAGTCGTGCCGTGGGCCAGATCCTCAGGGAA
>NW_026681970.1:0-14099 GCF_028640845.1 Ahaetulla prasina | reverse complement strand
AGTGTATAAGGCAATAGTCTCATTCTATTTGTATATTTACAAAGTCAACTTATTGCCCCCCAACAATCTGGGTCCTCATTTTACCTACCTTATAAAGGATGGAAGGCTGAGTCAACCTTGGCCGGGCTTGAACCTGCAGTAATTGCAGGCTGCTGTGTTCTAATAACAGGCTTCTAACAGCCTATGAGCTGAAGGTGGTGCAGTGGTTGGAGTGCAGTATTGCAGGCTGACTCTACCCACTGCTAGAGTTTGATCCTGACTGGCTCAAGGTTGCCTCAGTATCAGTGGTGGGTTTCAATTATTTTACTACCAGTTCTGTGGATGTGGTTTGGTGGGTGTGACATGGCTTGGTGGGTGTGGCTTGGTGGGCGTGGCAGGGGAAGGATACGACTACTAACCTTGATCAAGGAAAAGCAATAGATGCAATTTACATAGACTTCTGCAAAGCTTTTGACTCAGTAGTACATGATAAACTTCTCCTAAAACTAAAATCCTACGGCATTTCAGGACCCCTTCACAATTGGATAAATGCCTTCCTGTCAAACAGACAACAAGTGGTCAAAATTGGCAATGCTCTATCAAATCCTGTTCCTGTCAAAAGTGGCGTTCCCCAAGGCAGCGTTCTTGGACCAACGCTCTTCATATTATACATTAATGATCTCTGTGACCATATTATAATTGTGTTCTCTTTGCTGACAATGTCAAACTATTTAACACCACCAACAATATTTCTACCCTTCAAAAAGACCTTGACTTTGTATCTGATTGGTCTAAAACTTGGCAACTCCAAATCTCAACCAGCAAATTGGTCTTACATATTGGAAAAAAGAACCCTAACAATAAGTACAAGCTTGATGGACATTACCTTATAGATGACCCCCACCCTCTCAAAGACCTTGGAGTTTTCATATCAAATGACCTAAGTGTCAAAGCCCACTGCAACTACATAGCAAAAAAGGCTCTTAAGAGTTGTAAACCTAATTTTACGCAGCTTCTTTTCCAAAAACTCTACACTAATAACCAGAGCATACAAAACATTTGCTAGACCTATTCTTGAATACAGCTCACCTGTCTGGAACCCATACCATATATCAGACATTAATACAATTGAACGCGTCCAGAAATATTTTACAAGAAGAGTTCTCCGCGCCTCTGAAAAAAACAAAATACCTTATACCACCAGACTTGAAATCCTGGGATTAGAAAACTTAGAACTACGCCGACTGTGACAAGACCTGTGTTTAACACACAGAATCATCTATTGCAATATCCTTCCTGTAAAAGACTACTTCAGCTTCAATCGCAATAATACAAGAGCAAACAATAGATTCAAACTTAATGTCAACCGCTTCAACCTTGATTGCAGAAAATATGACTTCTGTAACAGAGTTGTTAACGCTTGGAACTCACTACCTGACTCTATAGTCTCTACTCAAAATCCCAAAAACTTCAACCAAAAACTGTCTACTATTGACCTCACCCCATTCCTAAGAGGACTATAAGGGGCGTGCATAAGAGCACAAAAGTGCGTACCATTCCTGTCCTATTGTTCCCTTTCATTATATCAATTTAACATAGTTGTTGCATACTTTTGCTTATATATATGTTTTCTGTTTTGATGTGTTGTTTTTTTATTCATGGGCTGTCAAACTCCTGAATACAAAATAACATAACTACATAGTACAGTGGACTTGCAGGACTAGCATAACATGTAACATGTTCACACTGATGCAATAGGACTGTTTTATTAATATGATTACTGGGTTAGGGATTTTCTGTCTTCATTTTGAGTTGTATCATTGCACTGAGGGAGCTCATCCAATCTCATTGTACATATGTTGTGCACTGACAATGAAGATTTGAACTGAATTGAAATCAAGGCCAACTATTTCACCAAATTCCTTTGTATAAGCTGTTACAAACTCAGGTCCTACAGACCCAGTTCTGATGCAGTTACTAGATTTAGCTACTAATTTCTAGAATTCTAGCCTAGCATTCTGAGATAATGTGAGAAGTGAAAAAGAGGAAACTATCATCACAGGCCCATAAACGACAACTAGAAGTACCATTAACTGTGCAATTGGATTTAGTCCTTTCTTGCATCTAGTCATTTCTGTCCAGTAGGGTCACTGTTTCCAAAGTGTGGAATTTCCCAGATTAAGAAGATGTGTTCAGCTCAGCTCCATTTGTGCTCCATTCCTTCTAGAAGCAATCACTTTTATTTCAGCAACATTTATAACATGTTGGTGAGTTTGAATTATTAAACTTAAGGTAAAGAGAGTTCTGGTTTTAATATTTAAAATTTTTACATTATTTGCATTTTCTATCTTTGAGAGCCATCTACTGACCAGAAAATGAGACGTGCATAAATAAATAAACCTCTCTCCTTCCTCCATGCTGCTTTTATTTTTCTGTGCTTTTAAGAGTAAGAGCAATTTAATAGATGAAGTTACTTCATTACCACCTAATTTTAGTGAAGAGTCATGTTATACAGAAAGAAAACAGGTACCGATGCTATTTCCACCTTTTAGTATTCATCCTAGATCAGTCTTCTAAGATGAACCTGCTTTATTGCAGAATATCTCTGTTTTGATCTTTCAAGAACCTGATGTAGCTTTGTAATTCATACCCAGTTTTCAATTCTTCCATTTGAGTGCTTTGTGGAACTAGTTTCTGTCTCAAACCCCTTACTCTGCCTTCAACATGCACATTTGGTTTTACATGGTTCTATTAACCTTTCTCCTGGACATATTCATGATGGAATAGAAAATTTGCCAACTTTGCAAATCCCTGGGGCCCAAAAAAGGAGAGGATGAGGCCAACTGCAAGATCATCACTGCTTCTATTGTGTGGTTAATCCTGGCATTGTCAGTCAAACCTCAGATGCACCCCTGCCAGGTGGCAGAGGGAAAGTGTAGTTGATATAGGGATTCTGCCATTATTATCCTTCTAGGTTGTTATTTCCCACTGGCAGGAGGAATGCTTGTGCCTCTGAAAATTGCAAAGAAAAGCTTCTGCCAGGTGTAGCTTCTCATGTTGTCATCAGTTTGTTGGAGAAAAAGTAGCATAGAGGGCATAAAGGAACACACACTTTTATGGTTCACTAAGACTTTTAAAACGAACTCATTGAAAAGACACTGATGTTGGGAAAACTAAGGCGCCACTGAAGAGTGGGCTGAGTTTGGGCAGGCTCTGGGGCGACATTGGATGACAGAAGTGCCTGGAGTGCTGTGGTCCATGGAGTCGGGTAGGGATGCAGACATGATTTAGCGACTGAACAACAACAAGATTTTTAGTAGGCTGGTTAAAATATTCTACCAGGTTTGAAAGTTATTTTCTTCTTTGTAATTTTAAACCAGTCTTAATAAATACAATGCCTATTGTCACATTTTATTTTACTCTGAAGGTCTAATATCAACAAGCAATAAACAGTGGAATGGATTGATAAAATAATAGTATTTGTTTGTGTTTGCATGGATTCCCCACATCTCTATTTTCTTTTCTTTTATGGTTATGTTATACTGTGAATTACCAAAGATAGGTATCTGTTGTCTTGAATTATGTAAGCATGAAGATAGTCATGAGGAAAAGCCAAACATTGAAACATTCTCTATTACTACAGTGTTAGGTCAGAAATTTCAGTGTGCTTTCAGATTTTATTAAGGATCTTGGTGGTTTGGAGAGATTCAAGAAATGTCTTGTAACCTTCTATATATTTCATTCAAGTTATTCACTATAAAGGCATAATGGAAATAGTGGATATATAATTGCACCTAATTTTGCAGGATCAATCTGCTACACATGACAAAAAACCTGTGATACCTCAACTTTTTTTTTTTTATTGGTTTTACAAAGCTTTCCCCCTTTGACTCTTCCTTCTCATACAAACTATTCAACTTCCTGAACAAACACAAGGTATAGTTAAAAAATAAAACAAACATGCTAAAAATTTTCCTCCTAACTCAATTATACCCTACAATTCTCATCAATTCCTAACCTAAAACAATCAAAAATAATCATCCTAATCTTCAAAGGCAATCTGATAACTCTTAGTCTGATATCTGTTTTGAATATAGTCAATCCATTTTTTGCATTCATTTAAGTATCTTTCTTGCATATTGTCTTTCAAAAAGGCTGAGATTTTTGCCATCTCAGCCAAATTGGCAACTTTCAATATCCATTCTCCTAGAAATATCATTTCTTCCAGTACTGTCCTATCAGTAATCTTGCCGCTGTTATTAGATTTAAGATCATTTGTCTCAATTATTGTACAATTACCCTACTTTTTTCATTCATCAAAGGACAATAGTTTTAAAATATTTTACAAGAAGAGTTCTCATCCTCTGCAAACAACAAAATACCTTATCCACCAGACTTGAAATCCTGATTAGAAAATTTAGAACTCCACTGACTCGACAAGACCTTTGTTAACACACAGAATCATCTATTGCAATGTTCTTCCTGTTAAAGACTACTTCAGCTTCAATCGCAATAATACAAGAGCAAACAATAGATTCAAACTTAATGTTAACCGCTTAATCTTGATTGCAAAATATGACTTTGTAACAGAGTTGTTAATGCTTGGAATACACTACCTGACTCTGTGGTCTCTTCTCAAAAAAAGCTTTAACCAAAATCTAATTGACCTCACCCCATTCCTAAGAGGACTATAAGGGGCATGCATAAGTACAAAAGCTCACTTCCTGTCCTATTGTTTCCTTTCAATATATTTTCCTTGTATATAATGTTGTGACAAAATAAATAAATAAATATAAAATAGGCAGCAATTTGATCTCACTGAATTGCATAGAAAGGGATCTTTTCGTTCTGACCAGTTCTGAGGAACCAGTATAAATTTTGAGTTGATCAGAGAACTAGTAAAATTCTGACATTTGACATCTATTCTCTGCCTCAAAGTCCCAGCTGATGAAGAAATGGGATTTTACAGTAACCTTCCCTGGATTGGGAGGAATGAGATTTTACAGTATCTTTATATGAAGCCATACCACACCCACCAAGCCACACCCACAGAACTAGTAAAAAATTTGAAACCCACCACTGGAAGGATGTGTTGGTCTTGGTAGGATGGAGTAAAGAGGTACTGCTGATTTAGTATCTGTTTTTCTCTCATCATCAGGTACTAGTAGCAACAGGCACACTGAGAGAAGGTGGAACAAGACAGAAGAAAATCTAGAGTAAGGAGGAGCCAGGATCATATTATCATGTAGCATAGACTCCAGCCTCATATTTCATTCTTAACACTGAATTTTAGAACAATACAGCAGCAATATCAGAGGAGATTCAGGAATGAGCAAAATGGTACAAAGGAAGCCCTGGGTTTGTTATCCACCTTTGTCAAAGATTAAACCCGTTATTGGCTGGGTTCACGATTTCACAAAAAGACCATATCTGTATTTTCAGAGTATAAAAGACACCTTTTTCTCCCAAAAAGAGGATGAAAATCTGTACATTTTATAAAATGTAGCTCAGCCTCTCACACCGAGATTTCAGAGCAGGGTGAAATGTTGGTTTGGACATCGCCTGATCCAGCATGGCGATGCCTGGTTCCAGAACTAGAAAAACCCTGGCCCCACCCCTGCCCTGCTGAGGAGGCAATTATCAGAGTTTTGATTTTTTTACTTTTGAGCATTTTTCTTCAAATGTAAAACAGTAAAAAGTACTTTAAAAGTGAGCCTTTGATGATGCAACTGCTTTGGGATCATCAGAATTTAAAAGTAACAACCTCTTCCGCTGAAGTTGTAAAACAAAAGGTTTTAAAAGGCTCCTCTGATGCATCCCAGCTGCCTGATCACCAGAACTTTTAAAAACATGTTTTCTAAGCCGGTAAGAGGTTGTTAAACAATTCTTTAAGAGGTTCTAGGATGATAACTTCAGCTAACCAGAGGAGCCTTTAAAAATCTTTTTTCCTTGGTGATGCTGAGTTGCCTGATCATCACAGCCTTTTCAAATCCTTTTTATAACCTCTTACAAATCATGAAAATCTGTACACCTAATTGCTGCTTTTTGGGCTCACTAAGCTTTGCTTTGCTTGCTGCTGCAATCAGTTGCATCAGCTAGCAACCAATCTGCCTGCCTGCAATCCATCTCCTCAGTGAGCAACTCAATCTGCCTGCTAATTGGGTAAATAAATGAGAGGACAAGCTTTAAAAATAGTTAATTGGGGTTTTTAAGAGTTTTTTTTTTTAGACAATAATTTAAAGATGGAATTTCAAAATTTAGCTGCTTTTATTTAAAGTCTTTAGTAACTTAAGTTTTTCTTAACTCAGAGTTCCTCTGCCAACTTTGCTGGCTGAGGAACATTACAAACTAAAGTTACTAAGGTAGATCTCTAAAAAATATAAATAAATAAGATAATAAAATAAATATTTGTGACTTGAGATTTGGTGTGTTTCTGAGTGTTTATTAACTACACAAACAACCAAAATCTCAAAGCTGTATGTTTTTTTTTTTTTTTATTGAAAGAGTTTTAAAAACAAAACATTTTCCCCTTTTTCCCCTCCTCCCAAAAAAAACAAAACCCTTCCCCCTCCTCCCCATAAACCAAACATAGAATAAAATTTTCCCTTCCAATCCAAATAACCACATCCAAAGCTTTTCATCTCCCAACCCCCTCCCCATTACATAAAATAACTTTCTAATTATTCAAAGGCAATCTGATATTTCTTAATCTGATATCTGTTTTGTAGATAATCAATCCATTTTTTCCATTCAATTAAATATCTTTCCTGCGTATTGTCTTTTAAAAACGCTGAGATTTTAGCCATCTCAGCCAAATTAATAACTTTCAATATCCATTCTTCTATTGTAGGTATCTCTTCTTTCTTCCAGTATTGTCCAATCAACAGTCTTGCTGCTGTTATTAAATTCAGAATCAATTTAGTCTCAATCCCTGTACAATCCGTTATAATTCCCAAAAGGAAAAATTGTGGCAGGAACTTTATCTTCTTCTTCAGTACATTTTGAATAATCCACCAAATTCTTATCCAAAAGACCTTAATTTTCTTGCAAGTCCACCAAATATGAAAATATGTAGCATCATCACAATCACACCTCCAACATTTCGCTTGGATATTAGGATACATACATGATAATTTTTTGGGATCTAAGTGCCATCTATAAAACATCTTATAAAAATTTTCCTTAAATTCTGTGCTTGTGTAAACTTAACATTTCTAACCCAAATTTTCTCCCATGTTTCCAACATTATTGGTTCCTGAATATTCTGTGCCCATTTTATCATACAATCCTTTACCAAATCCTTTTCCGAATCTATTTCAAGCAACACATTATACAATCTCTTTATATGCTCCTGGGTCTGATTTCTAATTTGCTTTATTAAATTTTCCTCCCTTTGCATTATACCAATTTTTTGATCTTCTTTCCATCTAGCACTTATTTGCCCATATTGAAACCAAGTATAATTCCTCCCTTCTTCATTTAATACCTGTAATGATTTTAATTGCAATCTACCTCCTTCAGCATACAAAAGTTCTTTATAAGTAATCATTTCCTGTTTCTGTTCTATATTTATATTCTCTATTGCATGTCTAGGGCTCGCCCATATAGGAATCTTGTATTCTAATTTATAGGAATATTTTTTCCAGACCCGCAAAAGAGCACTTCTCAACACATGATTCTTAAAAGCCCTATCCACTTTTTTTTCATAAAATAAGTACGCATGCCATCCATATAACAAGTCATAACCTTCTATATTCAAAATTCTTTCCTCTGTTAAGTTAAACCAGTCACTTATTACTGAAAGGGTTACTGCTTCATAATATAGTTTAAAGTTAGGCATTCTTAAACCACCTCTTTCCCGTGAGTCCTGTATTATTTTCATTTTAACCCTCGCCTTTTTACCCTGCCATATAAATTTGTTAATCCCAATCTGCCAATCTTCCAAATTTTTATCCTTTTTAATTATTGGTATCATCTGGAACAGAAACAAAAATCTAGGTAACACATTCATTTTAATAGCCGCAATCCTTCCCAATAGGGATAACTGCAATTTCTTCCAGCCACTCATATCATTCTGAACTTTTTGCCATAGCAAGTCATAATTATTCTTATAAAGTTTCTTGTTCGATGAGCTAATATAGACCCCTAAATATTTAACCTTTTTTACTACCTCAAATCCTGTCATTTCCTCTAGGTTTTGTTTCTGTTGTATAGACATATTTTTAATTATCACTTTTGTTTTATTCTGATTTATTTTAAATCCTGATACCTTTCCATATTTATCAATTACTTCCAACAAAAATCTACTTGAATTTATAGGATTCGTTAACGTAACCACTACATCATCTGCAAAAGCTCTAACTTTATACTCATATTGTCTAATCTTAATTCCCTCTATTTTCATTAATTTCGTATTTTATCTAATAATGGTTCCAGAGTCAAAACAAACAATAATGGTGATAAGGGACATCCCTGTCTCGTTCCTTCGCAATCTTAATAACTTCTGTCAAGCTACCATTTACTATAATCTGTGCTGTTTGCTCTCCATAAATCGCTTTAATTATTCTAATAAAACAGTCTCCAAATTGCATTTTCTCTATTAATTTAAATAAAAAATCCCAATGCAATCGATCAAAGGCTTTCTCTGCATCCAAAAAATAAGTGCTGCTGAAGTATTCTTCTTTCCAAATATTCCAATATATTAATAATCTGTCTAACATTATTCCTCATCTGCCTCCCTTTTATAAAACCAGATTGATCAGTATGAATTCTTTGTTGTAAAACTAACATTAATCTATTTGCTATTATTTTACAAAATCTTATAATCATTATTTAAAAGTGAAATCGGCCTGTAGTTACCAGGTTTAGAGCAATCTTGCTCCTCTTTCGGTATCAGTGAAATAAAAGATGTTTTCCATGACGGGGTATTCTCCCTAATTGTATCTGATTAAATAATTCTTTAAGTGGGCCTAATATTTCATCCTGTGTTTTTTTATAATAAGTTGCTGTAAGACCATCTGTACCAGGGGTTTTCCCCATTTTTAATTGTTTAATTGCCTCCACTATTTCTCCAGTAGCTATCGGCCGATTCAGCTCCTCCCTCTGTTCTAATGTTAGAATATTAACCTTATAATCTTTCAAATAATCATAAATGTCCCTATTCCATATTTTGTCTTTTGCATATAGTGCAGTATAAAATTCTGAGAATGCCTTTTTAATTTTATCCTGTTGGTATATCTCTTTACCTTTATATTCTATTTTTTGTATGACACGTGCTTTCTGTTTCTTCCTTAAATTATATGCCAACCATCTCCCAGGTTTATTTGCATTACAAAAGGTATTATGTTTAGCATATTGTATATTCATTGCCACCTGGTCTGCCATTAACATATTAAATTGACTCTGTAATATTTTTATAGCCTCTTTAAGTTTGTGATCTTGTGGGTTTTGAATTAATAACTGTTGCTTCCTTTGAATTTCTTCTTCCAAGTACCTCACGCTGTCTTTGTTTATTATTCCTTTGCCTATTGTCCAAGTAAATCAATATCCCTCTAATAAACGCTTTGCTCACCTCCCACACAGTTCCTATAGGTGTCCCTTTGTACATATTAAAATCAAAAAATTCTTTTAACTGTTTCTTACAATAAGTTACATTATCCTCATATCTAAACAGATTTTCATTCAACCTCCATGTTCTACCACCTTTTTTCCCTTGTAATAATTCGATCCATACTGGGCTATGCTCAGTTAAAGACCTCGAAAATATCTTCGTTTTCTTCACCCTAGAAAGCAAGTCATTAGAAATTAAAATAAAATCAATACGTGAAAAGATTGATGCCTATCAGAAAAAAGTAAAATCTCTCTCATCTGGATTCCGTAACCCCCATATATCTCTAAACGCAAAGTCTTCCATCATTTCAAAAAAGGATTTTGGTAATTTTGCATGTATAGGTATCTTCTTGGAGGAGGTTCTCTTATCCTTCTTGTATCAATTACTCCATTCCAGTCTCCTAATAAAATAAACGAACTATAATCCCAGAGGGTCAACCTCTCATGTAACATTTTGTAAAACTTTTCTTGTTGCTGATTAGGTGCATAAATACCTATCAACAAAGTCTTTTTGCATCTATCACCAGTTCAATAGCAATAAATCTTCCTTGAATATCTGCCTCAATTAACTTAGCTGGTATATCCTTCCTGATATATACAACAATTCCATGCTTCTTTTCCAAAGCTGATGCAACAAAATGGTTACCCAATTTTGAATTAATTAAATATTTTGGTCTGATAATTTTATATGTGTCTCTTGCAAACAAATCACATCATTTTTAAATTGTTTCAAGTAGTGAAATATTTTCCTTCTTTCTGAGCTGAATTCAAGCCATTAACATTCCATGACAAGATTCTATTTGCCATTACTGGCCTCCTGAAGCTTTGAAGCAGACAACGAAGCTCCTCCTCGGTATCTTCCGTCTAGCTCCTCCCACAGCTTCCATACTGGGATCCTGACTTTACTTTGAGACTGTTGCTCTTCTACGCTTAAGGGCTCCTCTTGTCACCCTTTGCTCTTGTGGTTCCTCTAATACTGGCAGCAATAAAGGCTCTTGGATCACCACGCCTTCTTGAGTCTCTTGAAGTTTTTCTATCACTTCTATTTCGACTTTCAAAACTGTAGAAAGAAAATTTTGCCTTTAAAACAGTGTCAATTCTATATCTCCTTCCTTGATAGAATAGTGTCAGTCCAACTGGCACCTCCCATCTGAATTGAATCTGATGTTTTTAAGTTCTTGTGTAAAAAGCAAATTCCTTCCTGTCTCTTAACATCTTTGAAGGAATCTCTTTCAACACCTTCAACTCCTGTTCTCCAATTTTAAAGTTGTCTGATATGAAACTTGCAGAATTTGATTTCTCATAGTCCTTTTCACAAAATAAACCACAATGTCCCGAGGAAGCTTTCTCTGTCTTGCAATCCAGGAATTAACTCTATATATTTTACCAATTTGGTAAGCTACCTCTTGGGGTCCACTTCAATAAATTCAGCCAATGCTTCTGATATAATTTTTCTTAAGTCTTCCACGCTCTTCTTGCATACCACGAATTCTAAGAGCTCCTTCCATAAGTTTATATTGTAATATCACAACCTGATCTTCATTTTGATCCACTTTTTTCTGAACACCTTTCATTTTGTCTTCTAAATGCTTATTTGACTGAGAGATCTGTTGCATTTCCACTTCCAATCCTTCAATTTTTTACTCAGTCCTTGAACTGCCATAAGAATATCTTCTTATTTTTGCATTAAAATTCTCCATCATCTCTTTTTGCCTATCTTCAGAAAGTTTTAATTGTTCTTTCAATATTTCCTCAAGACTTGGTTCAGATCCCCTTCTTCCAGAAGGCTTTAAAGGTTTAGCTGCCATTCTGTCTTCAAAAGAATCAGGAATTCAAACTTAATAACTCTCCTTCCCTCCTTTCAGTATAAAAAAACTCCGTTTGTAACAATTCACAAATAACGCTGCTTCATCGTACTAAAAATTTTTACTTTCACTTTCAGATGCCATTTTAAAAGTCAATTAATCAAAGACAAAGAAAGGTTTCAAGTTTCAAAAAGGGAGTCGGTACTTGCCGTGCTGATTCTGCATCAAAGACCGAACGCTTGTGAAATTCCCGTCTGCTTAGAATATCAATCAATTTAATAAGTCCTTTAGAGCAGAAGCGACATTCCCACTCCTTTTTCCTGATAAAAACAGGAGCGTGCTGAAGTTGGAGGGAGTGGAATTCGGTGGGGTCATAAATCCAGGAAAATTCGCTTTTGAGAGCAAACCCCCTGTCAGACCTGCCACTTTCCCACAACTCTGATAACCTCTTTCACCCAGAGGTTATGCTAAGCTCAGTGAACAGTGATTTATTTTCTGTTTCACTGACTTTTACAATCTTCTAACACGGAGTGCTCTGTTAGAGCACCCAGCAGGAGGGTGACGTCACTGGAGCCGGTCGTATTTGTGAATTGAGGACTTATTACCAAAAATAAGGAAACAAGGAAATAACACAAGGAAACAAGAGGCTAACTACCAACGAATACATTTGAAATATATGTACAGGTAGTGGTCTACTTATGACCAGTCACTTAGTGATCTTTCAGAGTTACAGTGGAACTCTAAAACATACATATAACCCACTTCCAAGGTTATGACGTGACCGCATTTTAGATGCTTGGTAAGAATAGAATAGAATAGAATAGAATTTTTTATTGGCCAAGTGTGATTGGACACACAAGGAATTTGTCTTGGTGCATATGCTCTCAGTGTACATAAAAGAAAAGATACGTTCATCAAGGTATAACATTTACAACACAATTGATGATCAATATATCAGTATAAATCATAAGGATTGCCAGCAACAAGTTATAGTCATGCAGTCATAAGTGGAAAGAGATTGGTGATGGGAACTATGAAACGATTAATAGTAGTGCAGATTCAGTAAATAGTCTGACAGTGTTGAGGGAATTATTTGTTTAGCAGAGTGATGGCCTTCGGGAAAAAACTGTTCTTGTGTCTAGTTGTTCTGGTGTGCAGTGCTCTATAGCGTCGTTTTGAGGGTAGGAGTTGAAACTGGCCCGCATTTAGAGTCGTTTGCAGTGCCTGGATAGTATGATAATTTTTTTTCCTGGAAGCTGCCATTTATATTAGTTATTGGAAAAAAATGATCATAGTGAACAGTGAGTTTGCTTAATGACTGCTGCATGTGGTTAACAACCATCACAAAAAAGGTTGTAAAATTGAATCTAGTTATTTGATGATCCAATTTATGACTGCCACAGCTTGCAACAGGAATTGCTAGAATCAATTAGAGTCGAAAGTCAAAGATTACCTGTGTGAAAATATTTTTCAATATTACAGGAGGTCTGAAATCCAATTTATCAGAACTTGTATTTAAAATGAACTCCTTAAGATACTGAACTTCTCTGTTATTTCAGTATAATTTTATATAATTTTATAACTATAACTCACTGTATTTTATTGTTTTATAGACATTACAGTGTAAGGCTGATAGCCTTGATCTGGAGCTGAAGCGAAAGAAAGATGGTTTAAACATACTGATGATGGAAAGAAATCAACTTAATAACCAAATCAGTATGGCTAATGGTAATCGTTTTTTCAGCATTATCAAAATTATGTAGATTTTCCCACGGTACTATATTTTAAATTTAATAAACATTTGGATTTTTTGTTGACTTCTAATTTCGGGGGGGTGGGGAGAAAGCCTCAGAAAATTTTATTGCAAAACATTTTCATTACATTGCAAAAAACCCTCCAAACTCCCCTACTGAAATCACTAAATAATACCACTGTAGATAGGGGGAAAAGATGTTGCATATGTCCAGCTATGGTATTGTTCTTTTGCAATAATAAAGAATAAGAAACTTTACTAAAACCATCCAAGATACGTGAACCTCTAATAAATTCTAATAATTACTGTGCTTGAAAAAAGTTAATAACTTTTTTTCTGTAAAGTGTGCAGCATCATGAATTTATCACCAAGGCATAGGCTTAGTAAAGGCATACTAGGAAAGAGTATTTAAGCAGACAATAGAGCCAAACAGCAAATATAGAAGGAAAGACAGACAAGGACAGATTTTTAATTTCACTCTAAATTCATAGTGTAAGATACATCATGCCAGTATTATATAGCTTATTTGAAACTGTTGACTGCTGACAATGCCCATTTAAAAAAGCCAAATATTATTTACCGTATATACTCGAGTATAAGCCGAGTTTTTCAGCACGTTTTTTGTGCTGAAAAACGTCCCCTCGGCTTATACTCGAGTATATACGGCTTATACTCGAGTTTTTTTTTTTTTCTTCTTTTTTTCACATTATACCGGATGGTGCAAACTTGGCGGGCTTTTGCATTAGCGCGGGGAAGCCCTGCTGCAGTGAGGGGCGGGCGGGGAGCCAGCCTTCTCGGCTGAGGGAGGAGGCTTTCCTGACCGGTAGCTGCCTCATTTCCCTCCCTCGCTTATACTCGAGTCCCCAGTTTACCCCAGTTTTTGGGGTAAAATTGGGACCTCGGCTATACTCGGATAAACATATTTCGAGTATATACGGTAAGTTTAAGCTTCA
>NW_026681969.1:0-14113 GCF_028640845.1 Ahaetulla prasina | reverse complement strand
TCAGGCCAGCCTTCCTCATTACCAAGAAATGACATGTATTTCATTGCATTTGCAACCATCACAAGAAACTAGTTTCTTTTTGGCTAAAAGGCCAGATGATCAGATTGTAGCCTTAATCTAGCTGCTGAAGTCTTGGAAAAAGAACAAACATCAAATGTAGTAGGAAAGAGAAGATGCACAACAAAACCATGTTCTCAGGTCATTTATGCAACTAATAATGTAGATGGTGGTATGTAAAGATAGCCTCAGCATGACAATTCATAATGAGAGAGCTGCTTGTTAAACCATGTTTACTGAGTAAACAATAAAGATAGGTTCACACAGAATGCTAAACCAGAACCAAATAAATCACATGATGGATTTGGGTGTCTTTGTGTTCTACTTCATGCTCCAGAGACATGGCATTAGAAACTATCATGCCATTTAGAAGGTTACTGCATATTAGTGGCACCATTTCAAAAGAAAGAACAAAATCGGTGGTATGCTTGGCCAGAAATGTATACTACACTGATTTGAGCCAGAGAGATTACTATAATAGGTTTTACCCTGGTTTTCATGCAGAAAGGGAAGGGAAGGAAAGAGAAATGATAGTGATAAATAAGGATTGTTGGATAGTGTCCATCCACCTCCCATAATTTTTCTTGAATTGCAAATGTAATTAGCTTTCATGCATAGCTCCAAATAAATCATAATGAAGCCATTCCTGAGATACTCCATTTTCTAAGGATGAGCCCAAGTACAATAAAATTTAAAATTAAATATTTTTATTTAAATTTATTTTTATTTTAATTAATTATTTAAAATAAAATAAAAAAATAAAAATAAAATAAAAAATAAAATAAAAAGACTTGAAATCCTGGGTTTAGCAAATTTAGAACTCCACCGCTTTCAACAGGACCTGTGTTTAACTCATAGAATCATCTATTGCAATCTTCTTCCTTTGAAGACTTCTTCAGCTTCAATCACAACAATACAAGAGCAAACAATATATTTAAACTTAATGTTAACTGCTTCAATCTTAATTGCAGAAAATATGACTTCTGTAACAGAGTTTACATTTGGGGAAGTGTGTCTTCTTGAATCAATGCTGTTTTATTATTTGATCTGGTTGCTAAAAGTCACAAACTCAATACTCAAAGCTGACACTTATCAGGTATTATTTTTGTGTGTACCAATGTTTTTGTATTAGGCCAAATGACAATATTTCTCACTATCAGTAAATACAATTGAAGTGAAGTATTGTTATGAGTCTCATAGTGGTAGCATGCTAAAAGAGTGTACATTTAAACTCAAAAATCATATCAGATATCATTTGAGTACACATGTTTTCTAGTTACTTGCCTCATCAAAAAGAGTATAGAAAATGTAGCAGTAGAAATTTGAGGCAATGTGGTTCACATTGATAATCTGATTTTTATAACATAAAATTCAGACAGACTGTAATTCTAAACAGTTATGCAACAAAGCTACAGAAGATCCAAATCTGAGATCAAGAGAGTTGGAATCACCCTCTTTTCTATTATGGGCAACACTGAATGGTTTCATTGATCTATGTGTAATTATAACAGTATACAATTTTAGATAATAAGTTGACTCAAATTGATTCGCCAGTTGCGCCCCTTCCTTGACCGGGACTCCTTACGCACAGTCACTCACGCCCTCGTTACTTCCTGCCTGGACTATTGCAATGCTCTCTAAATGGGGCTCCCCTTGAAGAGCACCAGGAGGCTCCAGCTAGTCCAGAATGCGGCCGACAGGTGATAGAGGGAGCACGCATTGCTCCCATATAACACCCATCCTGCGCGGCCTGCACTGGCTGCCGGTAGCCTTCCGGGTGCAATTCAAGGTGTTGGTTACCACCTTTAAAGCGCTCCATGGCTTAGGATCAGGTTATCTACGAGACCGCCTTCTGCCACCAATAACCTCCCAACGACCTGTGCGCTCCCACAGAGCGGGCCTCCTCAGGGTGACATTAACCAAACAATGTTGGTTGGCAGGCCCCAGAGGGAGGGCCTTCTCTGTGGCAGCACCGGTCGTATGGAACGAGCTGCCTCCGGGGTTACGACAACTCCCCGACCTCAGGGCCTTCAAATGTGAACTGAAGACTCTACTATTTCATCGTGCGGGACTAGCCTAAAAAATATTTTATTGTAATTTTAAATGGGTTTTAAATCGGTCTTAGACCATTTTAATTGATTTGGCCATTAATATATTTGGTTTTAATTTGTTTTTTATTTATTCAAATTTATATACCGCCCTATCTCCCGAAGGACTCAGAAGATTTTTAAATATTGTTATTTATATTTGTATTTTAATACGCCCTGAGTCCTTCGGGAGAAGGGTGGTATAGAAATTAAATTATAAATAAATAAATAAAATAAAATAAATAAATAAAAATTATATCCATACTAAAATATGGAATGTATAGACTGCAGTCTAATAGAATGTGAACATGATATTCTGAAATTGGACTAAATGACTTTAAACATTTTCTTCTTCCTTACCAAATCAATATAACTCTACTGTTTGGCATGTTCCAGTTAAATAGGTTGTTTTTCAAGACTACTGCATTAATGTGCAAGAAAGCATCTTCTGTAATTGATTAATACTGCCTTTCTGTTTCCTAAAGGGAAACACTCACCTCTATAGATCTTTCTTCTGTGGGTCTTCATTTACTACTCTGATATAATCTAGTGCTGTGCTGTGTGGTACTGATGATGTTTTTGTCGATGTGAGGAATGCAGTTCAATTGTTGCGGAAATCATCTAAGAAACAAAGACTTTAATATGTACCATCTGTTTTACAAAAAAGCTCAATGTGGTAATGTATTTGCAGTACCAAAAGCAATATTTCTATGACATGAAGTGAACATATGTTGTCTTAGGGCCTTCAGGCTGACACTGAAAAAAAGAGAAAAGACAATACTTGAAGGCAAATATTGTCCCACTAGAAAGACTGCCAGAACCAATATGGTTCAGTCTATTGACATGTCTCTAGTGACCAACATTATAGAAAGACTTCCACATTTATGGGATGTTCATTTCTATGTGCCATTTTTCCCTGAGAGTTTTTTTTAATCATTGGAGTACAGTCTGCCCTAATCTTTCAGATCAACATATGTTGTCAGCTAAAGAACCATTACCCATTATTCTGTAACTATCCAATTTATAGAGGAATAAATCAACAAAGTTGACAGAAGGTTCTTGTACAATTAAAACCAAAGTTGGAGGAAAAAACCTGATAAAAACAGAAAATGGAAGCAGACCATTTAAGGCATGCTAGTAAAGCACATTAAAACAAATTACGACTGCTTAACATATTTAACGCAGTATTCAAATTAAAATGACACACTAACCTTAGTGCATAATGACATAATTATACCTAGCTTCAAATAAGACTTGAGAACTACATTTTTAAATGTAGGATGTCCTGAAAAAGACAGAAGATTTTTTTGTACACAACACCTTAGACATTTCTCCTACATGGATTTAAAAATAATGATATAGTAATGCAGCTTTTAGAGTATCTAGAAACAAAGAAAATGGAATTATGGTGCATATAAGAAGAAATCTCTTTAAAACAAACAGGTAGGAAAGTACCATTTTTAAAACATACTTGATTTCTTATTCGGTTTTCAGTTATACTGGTCAAAAGTAATTGCGGCAACCACTGAGCCACTAACAGGCGAGCACTAACACTGGAATATTTGCTTATTACAGGCAAAACAATCTTACACTAACATGTGTTGCCACTCTAACAGCACATGGTCGGAATACGTAGGTCAGAGTATCCAGCATGGGTTTACCTTAGAAGGTAAAAAAGACATCAATGAGAAAGAAAATACAAAACAAAACATAAATGACAGGGACATTCTATGAAAACAGATGCTCTGTTAAAGTCATACATGACGAACTCAGTTGTCAGTGATATATACATGAAAATGGAGTTAATCACTTTGTGACATTGAATTTATTCTCCCAGCCATGTTGCCTGGGCCTTAGGGTGCCCCACTCTCTCCAGCAAGTCCTTTCTCAAAAAGAAATTTGTTAAGGCATTGTTTTAGGAGGGGCATGATTCTCTCTGAACTACATATAACCAAACACCACAAAGCAAGAGAATAGCCACTCAGACCACTTTATTTTAAATTTATTAAAGTTTTATCCTGCCTATTTTCCCTATACAGTTACTCAGGGAAGCTATAAGAATGAATACTTACAAAATGCACAAACTGTCTTCCTGAAACAAGTTGAAGCAGCATTTCAGAAGGGGAAAATCTCTAAGGAAGGATAAGATGTACAAATGAAATAACCCACAGATGCAGAATGGCTGCTGTAGAATCTAATGGTTTATCTTCTGATACACAGAGTTGGAAAACAGAAGTTAGAGCTCCATGTGAGGGCAGTATATCCCTAAGAAGCTTTTGCATAGTTAGAAATAGTGTCATGTCACTGGTAAGAAAGAGTATTTTCCAAGACTTAACTTCTATGGATCGTTCTCAAGAAGCCATTTATTCTATAGCCATCCTGAATTTTCTGGAGTGGGCAACCTTAACAAATAGAATAAATGGAATAGGGTTTTCCAGTGTTTCAGATATTCATATTAACAGCTCCTTAATTCTGTTTCAAAAATCAGAATTACCAGGATTTGAACCTGGAAACTTAGATTTAAAATGTTTGAATGTTCAGATCTGATAAGTTATAGGTAAGGAGCGTCACTTTTTTCTAGTTGGAGGATAGGTAATAAACTATTTTTATCTTTAACCTATTCACAGGTATAGAACAGGTGGTAACTTGTGATTACAACTGTTATAACATATCCATGGCACTAAAAATCTTGCTAAACTTTCCTTGATAAAGATGATCAAGAAATATCATCAAAACAAATCAAAAACAAACTTATCAATTTGTCAGCTTGTCAAGGCCCAGCGGTGTCTGTGGATCCAGATCCGAAGTGATTTGTATGCAGCATTCTCATTTTACAAAATGTACATATAAGGAAGATAAGTTTCAAATTAAAAACAACGGAGTTACTCACATTGGCTAAACATCTTGCATATAAGAACCAAAAGATGGTTTAAGAACATTTAACACAATTTTTTTTGCCTGTTAAGAGCTTGTTTCAGGAGGGTGAACACAGAACCTATCATGCATTTAAGCAGAAATTCTAATCTTGCAAAGAAGTCTGTAGAACTTACGACTCACTCTTCTAATTATTTATATCTACTGAAACTTCTGAAAGCAACCTGACATAACCATGCTGGCTAGGGTCCTTCCCCTCAACACACAAATAAACTAGCTATATATTAGATATACTCTGTCACACACATGGTATATATACAGTGTATGTATATGTGTGTGTGCATAAAGGTTTTCCCTGTGCAGTTGTTTCCAACTCTAGGAGGCAGTGCTCATTTCCGTTTCTTAACTGAGGGAGCCAGCATTGTTCTAAGAAATTTCTGTGATCATGTGGCCAGCATGACTATACACCAAGGCACACAGAACCTAAAATAGATTATGGATATAATTGTGTTGCAATTATAGGTACATGAAAATGAGTGAAAGATGTCAAAATTGTGTTATATAGCTAAAAGATCCCAAGATTTAAGCTGCAAGTATGGTAAGAGTTTTCTGTATCTATTTGCTGCCATTTAGCTCTCATCCAGAATTTTGCAGCTAGACCTGGCAATCCTACATCTAGTCTGTTAGCAAATGGTTATGCTATAGTAGCACAGCAGGGCAGAAGAACAACATAAAGACTTAACCATTCAGCAATGCTTTGAATACATCCACAGTTTATGGGCTGCACTTACTGAAATGAATTTTTATGCCAAGGCCATTATTATATCCACTGCCATTCAATCAGCTTTTGTCTTGATCTGAATCTTTCAACTGAGAAAACAACCAGGAATTCTTAGGAGCTATTTTTCTATTTCACTATATTTTTGTGCTTTATAGGATTACCGGCCCTCCTATTATAGTTCTTCTGTTAAAATCTAACTTTCCTTTGTCTCATGTCACCTCAAGAGAAAATCAGTAATCAGGAGTGTAATTGTGAAGGAAGAAATGACAAGCAAAACATATAGGAAGGTAAATTTAGCTGGAAATTTTTTTTACCTCTTCCCGTTGTCTACTTGGAAGAACCACAAAGCAAATTGGCATTTACATTATAATCATTATTTAAATTATTTTTATATGGCATTATATTTGTTTACCATCATAATTATAACTCAATATAGACAATCTCTATGCTGTTGCTCAGCCTTCTATAAGTAGCCCATACAATAAGCAGCAGTGGGTCAAACAGTGGTGACTAATAAGACTTACTCTGTGTTGGAGCCAACAAATCCTTTATCAGTACTTCAACCATTCTTCTTATGTGGCCTCATTGTTAAGATTATGCCTTTCATCTATGGGAACTAATCCCTTTCATATACAACTTTAGCAAGGAGCTTATAAAATGTGTATTAAAGCAGTATTGACTTGTCTAACAATAAAAAGTACAATTAAGCTTCCAACACTGAGCATTACTAATTTACATAAAAATCTCTCTAAGCCATTCTTTTTACTGCAGAATATAAGCAAAGGTTACATTCCATACCACGCACCAGTAATTTTTCTCTAAAATCAGGAGATAGTTATACCTACGCAGTACTATTTTCATTGTGCACATTTTTCTCTTTTAATAAAATTCATTGATGAACGTATCAATAGAAAATAATATTAATGATCATTAGACAGAATGGCTAGTACAAAATGTTCTTTTTATAATATCACATAATGAAATAATTCAAGACTGTTTCTTATCGAGTATCACTGCCCCAAAAGAATCACACTAAAGGTCAGAACAGAGCCATAATTTTATTCTACCTTCCAATGGTAGTAGCTCATTTTCATAATGTACTATTTAAGCAAGAAGCTTATAAAAACCATAGAGGAGTGATAATGACCATTCTATGCCTGAAAATGCATAAATAGTTAGGCTTCTACCACTAAGCATTTCCACCTAAGAAGATTACCAAAGATCCTTTCTGCTATATGTCTAATTTCCATAAACCAAATAAGTGCTATTGTCTCTTCACACTCCATATACTATATTTTTTCTGAATATTTTTGCACCTAATGGTAATTGTATGTGTATGCATGTGTTGCAGTAAAATAGATATAAAACTATGCAGCTGGTTGTAAAACATTCTAAATACATGACCCAGTTTCTCTTCAAGCCTTCTCTTTTTTATTATTTCTTCAAATATCTCCTATCTCTGTAAATAAAAGGCTCTGTTTTAGCACTTATATACAGTTAGGATATATTTTTAAAAATAACCTTAAGATAAAAATGGTTTAAGTGCTGCATAGTGTTTATTGCCCACTATTTTTCTTCTAAAATGGCACAAAATTTTATCCCAAATGATAAAAGAGCAGTATCTCTTTACCAGAGTAACACAAGTTGACATTGCTCTAGGGCATGTCACACAGTGTAACATAGCACAATGTGCTTCACTTTAGCCAATAGCCTTCTATCCCTCTTGAAACATTGCTTTACAGAAGTTAGGATGATACAGATTGTATTGCCAATATCAATAATAACCTCCTGCTTTTTAAAAACCATTTGCATTACTGTATTCCCCCATAACACCAGCATCATGTCCATTTTGATTATACTGTGATGGAACAATGGTTTGTACATTTCCTGCCCCAAAAATCTTCTTTCCACATAGTGGTAGGTCATTTTCTCCTTTTGAAAATGGAAAGCCTAACTTTCCATTAATCTTGCTCGAGAAAGATATTTGGGTCTTTGTTATTTTTTAAAGGAAATAATATTACATCTTATTAAACAAATGGTGGGGTGGGGAAAAATTATCTGCTGCAGTTTCAAGAGTGACACATAACAGATGCTTCAGTCACTATCTGGGTGCCAGCTGACGTTCCTACTGGTCAGTGGCACATTCCAGCATGTTTCCTGGAATTTGTAATAGCAAAAGTAACTAACGTGGAAGACTTATGAAATAGACCAAATGATTTCCAAAGAAAAAATGCATAGATCTGAGAAGAGTGTACCATATTGTCTGATACAGTGTGAGGGAAAGTTAGTATACAGGAAGAAGGACAAAGAAAAGCACAAAGACAAAAGAATAGAAAAAAAAGTGAGAGGAATAATTCTGATAGATAAAACAATTAAGGTAAAATCCTAATCAGTGAAACAGAAGGACAGAGACCAATAAAGTATTTATCATAACTTTTGCAATTGGAACATTATTTAAGCAACTTAGAATCAACCTACAGTATGTGTTAATATGTAGCATGAAATGATGTACTTTTGCAAAAGTAATTATAACAATAAGGAATGGTTATGTTGGGTATTACAGTCAGAAGGAAAACTTTTTTTCTCCCTCTTTAGAGATGGTCTTTCTTGGAAATTGTCAGCTACTTGCTTAGTGATAAGGTTTAACAACAATAACAACAACAACAACTGCCAAGGTGTTAATTGCCTTTTTTGGAGGAAATATCACGAAAGAAATTAACACATGGGCAGTGCCTGTAATATGATACTCAACTAGAATAATTGATTGGATTCAGCTAGAACTTGATAACTTGGATAGAAAGACAAAAAAACTAATGACAATGGATCATGTTCTGCACCCAAAAAGTGATATTAATTGATTGTACGTGCCTCAGGGTGAAACTTACTGGTGAAAGAAACTGTGAAAGATGAAAAACACAGCTTAAATGACTACATAAAAAAGCAAAAGAGCCTCTGATGAAGGAGGTAAATAAGGGAAACTTCTTGAAAACAATGAGATTGAAAGCAGAATATTGAAAGGAAACAATTGAGCATCAAGTTTCTAACTGGAAAAAGAAACTTATGCACAGTCAATACCTGAAGGACGTTGAAGGAAAGCTACGAAGCTAACATGGAGATGGTTGAGACAGAGGTGCTGAAGAAAAAAAATTGAAGGCTTTGTTTTGGCTGCCCAAGAACAAGCCCTGCAGACCATGAAAACAAAAATTTAACATGTCAGTAACAGCAAATGCCACTTATTCCATGAGTAAGGTGAAACAGTGGATCACTTTATCAGTGGCAACAGAAAAATCTCAGAAACTAATTATCTACAATGTCATGGTTGAGTTGCCAAAATCATACCTCAAAAGCATTGGCAGAGGTCTGGGTTCAAATGCAGCAAAAATTACTGGGAACATCAAATTGACAAAGTGCAATACCAGGTGATGCACAAATTGAAGAGAAACAACTAGAAAAAATAACTAAATACCACTGTCTACAAATTGATGTTGAGCAATTGTGGAGGAAGAAATCAATGGTTGTGCCAATAGTAATAGGAGCCCTTGGTGCAATATCCAAAGGGCTGCCTAGACACTTGGACATTTTGAACTTACCAGACCTGAATATTTTGACTTTGTAAAAAGCCACCTTACTTGGAACTGCTATATACTCAGATTTACTTTAACAGTTCTTAGGTCCTTGGTTAGGATTGAACTGTTAAGTTTTTACCAGTCCCATACTATGAATCAAACTGAAGATTAAATTGTAAATAATAATAAAGTTTCCACTAATGTCACGATTCAGTTTTTATTTTCCAGGCAATACTCCACATTTCATGATTCTTGATAGACACTTAATCCTCATTAAATGACTCTTCAAGGCTTTCTCTTGATTTATGTGTCATATTTCACTTTTTCTAATTTTGCAAATTATTTCAGCACACCTAATTCTAACTCTTCAAAATACTCACGTTGGTTTCACTTTGTTTCATCTTGAAGACATTAATAGTAAATGTAATAATTTCCATCCATCAATATATTAATCTCTAAAAAGCCTTCTGAGTCTCATTAAGAAACTGGCCAATATAAAGTACAGTCCAAAATGTGGATTTCATATGTCCAGATAGGTAATCTACCTATATAAATGAAAACATTTGTTTATTTCAAATCATCACAGCATCAAGATGATACCAACTGGAATATTGGTTTTGAAGAAACTAACCTATAATGGAAGCAAAATGACAAATACAGGCACCACAAATTACTAAAGGATCATTTTATCAACTGCATACTTCTGAGCCCTACCCATGATAATCACAGATTAATTTTAAAATACCTTGGGAATTAATTGCAAATAGAAATGACAATGATATGGCAAATTTTGAACTTTTAGAATTTCTTCATACTGTTAGAACCCAGTTGTGGAAAGTAATGAGTGCCATACTATCTTAAGCAATATGAAGAATTGTTGGCTCAGGACACTGGCTTGCTTTACACTGCATTGTTTGTCTAGTTCATCAATCTGAGATACAGTGATAAAGTTTTACTTATTTCTTCTGCTATTGCCAGATATCATTCATTTTACAGTGGCATCAACGCTTCCTTAGAAGAATAATTGAGTTAAAATAGTATAAAGAAACATAGTTGCCAAGGTGAATTTTTTTATTTACACAGTATAAGTTTACAGGCTATTCACTTTCTTGAAACGAAGTGAAGCAGAATGTTTATAGATAACAGAAACAAATAATTGGTTCTGGTCTGCATGGCTAGAATCCATCATATTTGTATGTAAATGTTACTTGCTGAAAAGTAGATATAAAACATAAATACTTGTGTCTGTGATAATTTTCTTGATCATTAATAACTGTCATTTATTCTGAGATTATACTGTCTCATAAGAAAGACTAATTATTTTATTTGCAAAACATGGACAGCTTCTCCTAACAACTTTCAAAAAATCCTGCTGTTTGCTTGGCACTTCTTCCAGTTTGGAAAGTAGACAAACACAAATGTATTGGGCAGTTTTTCTATTATAGCCAAGACTAATGAAAAATTAGCGTAGCTACAAAGTCCAAGGTTTTAACCTAGATAAATGTGCAAAAGATATATATTTATTACAAATGTATAAAGGTGGCAAGAGGGTTATACTGTTCAAAATCATTTTTGTTTCAAAAGACTCTACATTGCACATATTTTATCATCTCAAACATCCAGAATCAACTGTGGGATGCTAACAATGATCCTAATAAGAACAAATTAAATTAAATAATTTTAAAATGCAGATTAAGGTTACCCCTATTCTTATATTGAAGAATGTGCTGAGAATTTGCAATTGATATTTTTTCTCTGAATAATTAAAGTTTAGTGGTGGAAATAAAATGGTCCCTATGTTGGTTTCTATATTAAAATGATACAGTTCCATATTTTTGGCATTTCTCCCAGTTGAGGGGCTTTTTTTGTTCATTCAGCAGATAGGCTTCTAGTTCATAAGGTTCGTTTCCTATCTATCCCTCTGCCTTCCTCTGCTTCCACAAATTAAAAGACTTGTTGCTGTCTTTAGATTGTTTTTTTTTAAAGTCAAATCTCCCTTGAATTGATTTTGATTGCTTGTGGATTTGTTTGTTTGTTCATGTGTTTGTTTGGCTGCAATACCAAAGAGTTTTGCGACTGCCTTCTTCAGAATGTTTTTCAACATCCCAGTCTGGTTTATAACTCTGGGGCTTCTCATGATTTGCCATCCAATACTAACCCTGTTTAACATTTTTTACATAACTAAAATTGATTTGGAATTTGCTCATTTTTTTAGGTAAGGATGTCATGCCTTTCTCTGGTTTGCTCTGGAGAGGCAGGCAAGATCAAGGTAACTTCATTTTTCATTTTTGCCATATTCAAAATTAAGAAAATAATGGTAGTCCAGACACCAAGCACAACAATGAATACTATCTCTATCTTTATCATAATGTTACATTAATAGAACTTTGCAAATTTGAAAATATCTTCCCATCCCCTACCTTTATTCTTTCAAAAACCAGGGAGGGTCCCCTCTGAGATATTTCCCCCACTCCTTCTTTTTCAGACTCAAATTTCATTTATCAGAGAACTGTCTAGGCTGGGGCTCCTCCTCCTGCCTCCCAAAGTAATTCCCAAAACTATTACAGAGAATGAGAGTGGAGGTTCGTTCTCCAAGCTTCTCTCACAGAGAAGGTCTCCTCAGGGTGCTGTCCGCCAAACAGTGTCGGCTGGCGGCCCCCAGGAGTAGGGCCTTCTCTGTAGGGGCAGTGACGCTCTGGAACGAACTTCCCCCTGGCCTGCGTCAAGTGCCTGATCTTCGGACCTTCCGTTGTGAGCTCAAAACATATTTATTCATTAAAGCGGGACTGGCATAATTAGTGATGAATTTTAATTGGGTATTCTTAATATTTTTAAATTTTTAAATCTAAATTTTAATAATCAGCCTTTAAAATTTGCTATTTTTAAATGTTGTTTTAAATTGTATATATTTTGTTTTTATTTTGGCTGTACACCGCCCTGAGTCCTTCGGGAGAAGGGCGGTATAAAAATTTAATAAATAAATAAATAAATAAATAAGCTTGTGGGTTGGTTTCCAAAAGTTTCGTTACCAGGCTAAGTAACACCTTCAGCGGAATTTAGGGAATATCAGTGTTGGTGTTCTTCCACTTATAAGGGCTTCATGTGGTCAGGTAAGTTCATGACAGGTGAGGGTCTTCTGATGGGACTTGTGATGGGGAGGTCACATTAGGTGAGGGTCATTGGGAGGTGAAGTGCTGGTTGTGGGGTTGTGGGCAGGCTGAAAGTTGGTGCTGTCACCGAGAATTGTGATTTGAATTCTCAGGTTTCATAGGCTGGTTGTAGAATGATGTGTTTGTTGATGGATTTTCTTGTGGAGTGCCAGGCTTCAATAAACTTGGCCGATGTTTCTTATATTTCTCCAATCAAATTGGCGCTATTCAGTGTCAGTGTGGATAGAGATTAGGGATTTGAGATAATGATATTTTACTGCCAGCTGGTGTTTGTGGATCCTGGTTTCAATTGATGTAATGTTTGTCCCTTTGTAGAATGGGTTGCAATTGTTGCAGTTGATTTTGTAAAAAGAAACATTATTTCTTTTATCTTTCTGTATCTTGTCTCTGGTTCTGGATAATTCCTGGTGGAGTGTGGCTGTGAGTTTGTGGGTTATTGTTATTCCTAGAGGTTGGAGAATTCTGGCTGATATACCTGACACCCCTTTTGGGGTGGTAGGGTTAGTTTTTACATGGTGATTGACTGTGAGGTTCATTGTGCTTTGGGTACTGTGTGTCAGAATACAAAGTTTTTTGGATAGCCATTGTGGAGAAATACATCAAGCAGCTGTTTCTCTTCCACTTTTCGTAGTGCTGTGGTGCTGCAGTATGACCTGGCCTTTCTGAAGAGGGTTTGGAGGCAGCTTCTTTTATGTACGGTGGGGTGGTTGCTTCCAAAGCTGAGGATCTGGTCCATGTGAGTGGATTTGCAGTAGACATTGGTTTCCAATTCTGTTGTCTAGTCGCCATATGTCGATGTCAAGTCTTTTGCCTGTTTCCTGTTCACATGTGAATTAGATCCCAGGGAATATGTTATTGTGTAGGTGGCGTGTTTCTTCAATTTGGGAGTGTTTGATGATGATGAAGTTGTTGTCGACATAGTGTGTCCAAACCGTTGGTTGCATAATAGGGCCCTGTATTTGAGTAGTTGCATGACTGCTTCTGTTATTAGGCTGTATGGGTGATCCCATTGTGGTGCCTTGAACTTGAAGAATTTCCATTGAACTTGAAGTATGTGTTGAGGCATAGATCCAGAAGTTTCATGATGGATTCTGTGGACATGCAGTGTTCTGTGGTAGAGTCATCTTTGTGGGTATGGTGTTTAATAAGTAGGTGGTACTTGTTTTGTTTTGTGAAGTTGATATCAACTGAGGTGAAGACTGGTGACATTGAAGGAGACTATGATTTCTTCCTTGTTGATGAGTTGGAGAAATTGTTCTGAGGAGTTTACTGAGTGGGTTGAGTCATTGACCAGATGCTGAGTTTCCTCTGCAGGATTTTTGCTAGTTTGTATATTGGAGGTCCAGGTAGAGACACAATTGGGCATAAGGGGATCCCATTGTGGGAAGTCCATAGAACCTGGGTGTAGATTTAACAGATTAACAGATTTGGAAGGCACCTAATAGGTCATCTAGTCCAACCCTGTGGTCAAGCAGGAGACCCTATACCATTTCAGACAAATGGCAGTCCAATCTTTTCTTGAAAGTCTCAAGTGATGAAGCTCCCACAACTTCCAAAGGCAAGCTGTTCCATTGGTTG
>NW_026681968.1:0-14117 GCF_028640845.1 Ahaetulla prasina | reverse complement strand
TTTAAGAAAGAAGGAATTGATAGTGTGATGGTGTGAAATGGAATATGTTTTATGTTATATTTTAGATTATGTTTGTTAGTTACAATACCCTGTATTCTGTTCTGGGAAGTCTGGGGGAAGGAGGGAAGGGAAGACTATAAATTGATTGGTTGCCATTGTACAGGAATAATGGTAGAATTAAACAAGTTGAATGGTGTAATGTCGGGACTGCTCGGCAAACACTCCCGAAGGAAAGGGTAAGGAAAGAGGAGTAAAGAAGAAAGTAGGTAGGTAGGTGGGTAGGGAGGAAAGAAGGAGGGAGAAGAAAGGATAGGAGGAGGAGAAGAAGGAGAAGATAGAGGGTTAGAAAGGATGGTAGTGAGAAGTGGGAAAGAGGAGGGAAGTAGGAAAGCGAGGAGAAGGTGGTGGGGAAGTTTAAGAAGGATGAGAAGGAAGAAAGGATTAAAGGGGAGTGGCAGTCGAGCAGCCCTGACTGAGTATAATTTGAGTATAGGACTGATTGTTGGATAAGTGATTGTATTGTACACTGGTCAAATTGTGGGAATTATTATGGAAAAATAAAAATTGTCCTGCAGTTCTTGGATCAGCAGCTCCTTGGGCAGTTTGAGCTTACTGAGTTGGCGAGAAAGAACATTCTTTGTTGTCCTTTTTAATGATGTTTGTCCATTTGAGATCTTGCGATATGATAGAAACATTCAAAATAGAATTCATTAATTCCAGTTTGCCCACCAAGGAAGAACGTATGTCTTCCATTGCTTTACATATATTTCAAACCTCATGATTCGGAACCATGTCCGTCATATTTCCTCAAATAGAATAAACCCAACTATCAAGTTGATGAGCCTGAAGATTTCACTTAATCTCTTTCCTGATCGCTTGTAGTACTCTCTAAACTCTTCCCTGAGAATTTCAGTGGCATAAAACATATGCCTCCCATTTGTTATGTTTTACTGAACAGAACGCTACCACTTCTTCAGTGTAAGGGCTGAATGAATGAATTTCAACCCAGATTAGCAAATTTGCAATCTGTTTTGAGTAATCGTAAGGGAAATTTTTACTCCTGGCCTATTACTGTATAGTTTAGAGCCATTACAACACCATCGCACAAAGATTATTTAATACAGAACACCAACTTTTAAACAAGCCAAGTTTCTTTCTCAGCTGATTGACTTTCATCTCATGGGCAAAACCTTGAAATTTGATATATGCAGTACATTGTCATTCAAATAAGTACAACTCATTCGCAGGCCAGAGCTTTGGCTCTTGCAGCTAAAGAATATTTGTAATGGTAACTTATGATAAAAAGCTGAAATTGGATTTCATCAGAGTGAGGTCTGGCATGAGTAGTCATAGTGCTTGTGGCGGATGGATGCTGCTTTGTGTTACATTATTTTCTCCGATGCCACAATGCATCTACAAACTCACCACAAAATCTGCAATTGCACTAAATGGTATTTCAAGGATGATGTTATAATGTTGGAAGCTGGGAAAATTATCTAACATTAGGATAAGTTGCCCTGTTAGTGAATACTGTAAAATTAATTTTGCATGTCTCTTTCTTCTCTGCCTTTCTATATATTCCTGGTTAACTAGTTTCCCCCAATTTTCTACTCCGCCTTCATTAGCCATATTCCAGTTAGCAATTCTGATGCCTTGGAGATGAATAGCATAGACTGATTTCTCCCCAGAACAGCAGAGGGCAATGCAGTGCTAAAACTGATGCTGAGTTTTCAGTGAAAGCCTGTATTGTGTAAAACCACAGGGCTACTTTAGTCATTGAGAAACTTAAAGTGATAATTACAATGTGTGTAAACAACTGAATATGAGATTTCAAAAGCACCCAGTGCAATTCCTTTGATTTAAAGCATAGGTGATGATTTTCATCTCCTTGTAGATTTTGTGCCAGGTATGTGTTTCAAAAGAAAAACATACATGCAACAGAGAGGGACAGAAGGAAGGAAGGAAGGAAGGAAGGAAGGAAGGAAGGAAGGAAGGAAGGAAGGAAGGAAGGAAGGAAGGAAGGGAAAGGAAAGGAAAGGAAAGGAAAGGAAAGGAAAGGAAAGGAAAGGAAAGGAAAGGAAAGGATCAATTGGTCATTAATTCCAACATAATGGAGAATTTTCTATTCATTTAGTATTAGCCAAATGAGCTATGTTACAAAAACATTATAAAAACGACAACACCAAAATTTATCCAATAGTGAATTGCCCAGTGAATGTAGAAGTAAGTAGCTAAGTTATGTGAACTAGAAAATCCCAAATGTCTAGAACTTAGTGGTGATTTAGACTATGCAACCTTAGCTTTGTATCCATATCACATGTATCCATACACAGTATCAACAGTAGAAACCTTCAAATTTCTGGGTTCTATCATATCGCAAGATCTCAAATGGACAGCTAACATCAAAAACATCATTAAAAAAGGACAACAAAGAATGTTCTTTCTGCGCCAACTCAGTAAGCTCAAACTGCCCAAGGAGCTGCTGATCCAATTCTACAGAGGAATTATTGAGTCTGTCATTTGCACCTCTATAACTGTCTGGTTCGGTTCTGCAACCCAACAAGAAAAACACAGACTTCAGAGGATAATTAGAACTGCAGAAAAAAATAATTGCTACCAACTTGCCTTCCATTGAGGACCTGTATACTGCACGAATCAAGAAGAGGGCCGTGAAAATATTTGTAGATCCCTCGCATCCTGGACATAAACTGTTTCAACTCCTACCTCAAAACGACGCTTATAGAGCACTGCACACCAGAACAACTAGACACAAGAACAGTTTTTCCCAAAGGCCATCACTCTGCTAAACAAATAATTCCTCAACACTGTCAGACTATTTACTGAATCTGCAGTACTATTAATCGTTTCATAGTTCCCATCACCAATCTCTTTCCACTTATGACTGTATGACTATAACTTGTTGCTGGCAATCCTTATGATTTATATTGATATATTGATCATCAATTGTGTTGTAAATGTTGTACCTTGATGAACGTATCTTTTCTTTTATGTACACTGAGAGCATATGCACCAAGACAAATTCCTTGTCCAATCACACTTGGCCAATAAAAATTCTATTCTATTCTATTCTATTCTATATGCACAATATGCGTACAATATGCAAAGTAATGCTAAAGAATAGTGATATAATAAATCTGAAATGCTTGGAAAATTCAGAACATAAATTATGATTATATAGCATCTGAGTATCTAAAGATGATACCTTCATGTCAAATCTGAGCCTACAAACTCATACATGAATCACCTTTAGCAGAGATACTTTAGTGGTAGCTATAAAGAGAATCCCATTTTGTGGTGGAACCTCCAAGTATAATTTCATCTCTGGATTCCTTCTCTTGATACCACCTTTGCTATACTTCAGGTGGCAGTCAAAATGTACCTGTTTATCTGGTGGTTTAGTAGCATTTCATTATTCATTTGTAGTTACTATTTTTGTTGGATTTTTAATTACCTGATGCTTTTTAAATTTGCTTTTGAAGCCATCTTTTCAATGTGTATTTCTATATTATATGCTAATGTTAGTTGGGGATTTTGTAAGGTGGAATAAAAGATAGAGAATGTCATAAAATACGTATAATTTATTTGGTGGCTGCTTCTTCAATAAAAAGAGTTTCAGTAAAGTTAATTACAAGATAATTCTGTATAATCTTAAAATACTGGGTAAGAAAGGGATGGTGACTTTTCTTGGTTCTCTCTATTCTAACAGCGTCCTGTCCTTGGCCTTACACTTGGGTAGGTAACATACAGAGCTATTATGTCTGCATATTATATGTTATTCACATATAGGTTGACACTGTCAAAGACCTCTGTATGATTAATGATACCTACAGATGGCCAGCTTAATTTTTTAGCAATATATTCTCTCTCTCTCTCTCTCTCTCTCTCTCTCTCCTTCCCTCCCCTCCCTCCCTCCCTCAGATGCCATACCAACAACTATAGATGATTTGTTTGTTTTCAGTGTGTCAGTTAGTATAGAATTTCATCTTTTGTCTACATTACATGCTTCTGTTTCTAGACTTTTTTACCCCTAAAAACATCCCTTCAGGCATGTGCCAAATGTTCTGTGATGAAGAGACATCATTTAGATTCTCTACATAGCTGCACAATCCCGTTTCGTCTTTATTTCCAGGTTTCCAGGTTCTCTGTGTTTAATTATCTTAATGTTGTGAGTCAATGTTATTAGATATACTGTCCTTCAGATCCTTTTTGGCTTTCTTAATCATCTGCCTAAATTTCATTTGTTCCACAAATATTCTGGAGAGTTTTGACTCTCTTAACTTCCATTTTCAAAAAATTTGAAATAAATAAATAAATAATAATAAAACTGTGTTAAACTTCCATGTAAATGAAGATTCAATCATCCAGGCCAAAAGTTTCTTAAAAGGTTAAATCATGGCAACTTGGCCAAAGTTTATTAAAATTGAGATGTTTCATTACTCAGCCAAGTAACTTCTTCAATCAAAATGAAAATCTGGGTAGAATTTCCTGATCTTTAATGTAAATAGAGCTCACATCAGTGCTAATAACAGGATGGGCTGTTAACCCATCTCCTCCCATTTATGGCTATATGACTGTAACCTTATTGCTGGTATCCTTATGATTTATATTGACTGTTTCCTAATATGATTTGATTGCTTATCTGTACCATATGAATATTATTAAGTGTTGTACCTTATGGTTCTTGACAAATGTATCTTTTCTTTTATGTACACTGAGAGCATATGCAACAAAGCAAATTCCTTGTGTGTCCAATCACACTTGGCCAATATAGAATTCTATTCTATTCTATTCTATTCTATTCTATTCTATTCTATTCTATTCTATTCTATTCTATTCTATTCTATTCTATTCTATTCCCTGATTTAGCTTTCTTGCTCTTTCAGCTTCTCTCTGAGTGTAATGACAAGGAACACCAGCTTACCTGGTCTTAGAGTTTATACCTTAGTTCAGTATCAGTTCTCATTTCTAATGAAGAAACTAGAAAATTCTGGTGGCCTTTTCCCATCCATACCTGGGAAATGTCAGGTCAATAAGTATAGTGGAAACATGAGAGCTGTAATATCTCTAAATATTTTTTTTACTGTATCTCTGCTTGAAATTAAGAACAAAACAGAAATGTGGACACCAAAATATATTAAGGTTGGTGTTCACTCTAGGTAATCTTTGAGTTATGACTGTAATGGAGCCTACCCATTACAGTTGTAACTAGTGATCAACCTGATTTCATGACTTTGCCATTAAGAGAATCAATTTCATAAAGCAAACACTGCAATCGTTAAGTAAACCACTGGTTTTTTAAGGGCACAGTTTCGCTTAAAACTGGAAGTAAATGCTGGTTTTTGGACAAATTGTCATAAAATGGTGATCATGTGACCACAGGACACTGCAATCAGCCATTATTGCAGCCCGGTTGTCAAACATCTGAAGTATGGTCATGTGGCCACATGGGAAGACACAGTCATCAGAACTTCAAATCTGGGTTGTAAGTACCTTCCAAATCGGTTGGTCGGAACTTATAATGGTGGCTAACTGGTTGTAAGCTGAGGACTATCTTTATGTTTAATTACAACCACCCATCTGCCAAACAAGTGTCTAAAACCTGAAGATGAGATGGCTTTCCACTATGTAGTCGGATTTATTCTGAAGTAAATGCTTCTAGCAGCCTTCTTCTACATAATACCACCCAGATATGCTTTGGGATTACAACTCCCCAATTCCCAACACTGGAATTTTGGGAAATGCATTCCAACACATCTGAAAAAGATTACAGTAAAGAAGGCTACTGCCTAGGATTGCACTTGCATACCTTTGGCTGGTCTCATCTTCTCCGAAAGGTGATGTTACACATAACAAGCAGCTCACATGGTTACGACTGGGATTTTAGATTTAAAAGGCCCAATTAACAGCTGTCTAGAAGAGAAGAGGAAGGAGTGACTTTTGCCCTAATTGTGAATGTTCGGTACATTACACACATTTTTCCCAGGTTTTTACATTTTATTTTAGGCTTTTAAAGGCTTTTTTCTTGCAAAGCTAATAACGATCTGTTTTACTTATCCGGTGAGAGCTTTGCATGGAAGGCTTTTTTTTTCCTTGAGTGTATAGATGAAGCATTAAGGGCAGTATGGGTAGAACAGCCAATCAGAATAATGAGTCTCCACTGCTTGGGAAAGCGAGATTAATCTAAATCAAATACTTTCCACTATGGCAATTTTAACTAATTCCCTCATGAAAGTACAAGAGATATGTGAAACCCTACAGTCAGCATAAACCTCCTGGTAGGACTAGACAGGTAATGCCTTTTAAGCTTGTTAATGTCTTATCCTGCTGGTTTCTACAAATGATTCAAAGAATAGCTGACTACTTTTCAACCTGTCATTAGAGAGAAATGCAACTTCCAGCTCGAAGATTGAAGGCGCAGTGTTGCAGTGCGTACATACCCACATGCCTTGAGAGCAGGAAAGATTATTTCTGCTTGACTATACCAATTTAATTAATCTCTATATTAGTACTTTGCAATTCACCTGGATATTCATACATCTCAGGACCCTATAGAACAGAAATGCTACGGGTAATAGCTGCACGATGATAAGAATCAGTTATGCTCGAGATAAGAGGAATGTCTTGATCGTGAAGGAGACTGTCAGTGGAACAGAGCCTTCATTAATGCACCAGGCAAGAGAATAAAATGAATTTCCCTGGCAGGCTAGGCTCAAAAATAGGAAATCAGTCTGTCAAATTTGCAGGTGATCATCCTGAGCCCATTCCACTGTCTCTTTATATTTGTACACATACATTCACCCAGTGGTGAAATCCGGCCAGATCTATCCGGCTCGCACGAATCAGTAGCGCTGCCAGCGGGAGGCTCCGCCCACCCGCCAGGACGTTATTATGTCCCGTTTTTTACCCTCTGCGCATACATAGAAGAGGCATGCACACTCACACCCCTGAACCGGTAGTGAAGGTAAGTGCTTTTCACCGCTGCATTCACCCATTTAAAGCTGTTATACAAATTAAATGTGCAACTCTAAAAAGACTTTGAAAACATAGCTTTAAATCTATGATATGCTAAAACATACACTGTGCATTTTGTTTGAGCTAAGAACAGCAGTTAAAAAACAAAAATCTAAAAAGTACTCAGATATACATTGTTCTCCAATAGTCCTCAATGAAATTCAGACTACTTCATTTTGACATCTGGGACCTAGAAAAATTCTATTTGAAAAATTGACAAAAAAAAAAAAAAAAAAAAAAGCAAATTAGGGAAAGAAGAGTTGACATGTGTCCTGAATTAACCTCTCGAAACTGCAGAGCTGAAAAGAACTGGTAAGTAGTTTCTTCTTTGCTCTCACTTTTAACAAAATGGAACTGATGTAATTTGTCTGTCACTGAACTATCAGAAATGCATACAGGAAAGACATTCTCTCTTTCTGTTATTCCAGTTCCTGAGTAGGAAGAAATTAGCACGATAGAGACTGCCACAGTCACCAATCAACAATCCAACAGGTGCTAAGTTTAAAAGATACCAGAGGGTGACTTCTTTATTTTATCATCCTTGCCATCAATTCATTTTTAATATTTGTTTGGTAATGTTTCTGCCAGCTTTACAACAGTTGTTCCCAAACCTACATATACTGTTACTTAGTCAAACCACTATGGACAAATCCATATAAATTACTGTATAATGGAATGATTGTATAAACAGAATATGAATGATATGGCGTATGCATGTGTATATGGTATATCATACACCATACACACAAACACACACTATATGGTTCATAACTTGTCTGTCTGTCCTTATAGTCAATAATCTGTACAATGATTGGAAAACATTAGGTTTCTTCATGTATAAATTGTGTGAAAAATTGGTTCTAAAGGCCACTCCTTTGATATATGAGCTCTTTCCAGATCTATAAAAATACACGAAACTGGAGTCTTTGACACAGGACCTTCTAAATGCAAAGATTTCTGATTTCATTCCTGCCATTGTCCATGGAGATAAATGACAATAGCACTTAGATTTATATATCGCTTCACAGTGCTTTACCGCCCTCGCTAAGTGGTTTACAGAGTTAGCGTATTGCCCCCAACAATCTGGATTCTCATTTTACTGACTTCAGAAGGATGGAAAGCTGAGTCAACCTTGAGCCGATGAGAATCGAACTGGTGGCAGCCGGCAGTCAGCAGAATTAGCCTGCAATACTGCATTCTAACCACTGTGCCACCACAAGAGTGGAATCAAGAAAACCAACCCATAAAGGGAGTATATGGTTACAACCAGCCTGCACAACTATTAGACTATTTTACCTATTCCAGCTGCTTTGAATCTGTAAATTAAGCAGGTGGCCCATCAGTTATTTTATTTCAGTATCTCTATGTTGAAAAAGATATAATATAGGAAGATATAGTTAGTTCAGAAATCATTTTTTACCATGTTTTGCAAAATTTTGTCAGACTCATATAGCTAAGGTGGAAAAGTGGATTAGTCTTATAGGAAAATATTTCTGTAAGATTGCATTTGTGAGGGATTCTTGCCTTCCCAACCAAATAGACTCGCAGATATTTGAACAATGACAACGTTAATGATATAGTATTTCTCTGTGTTAAAAGAAAAGATATTATTAAGAACCTAGTAATTTATCACACTGTGAACTCTTAACTACTTAGATATAGTAGCCATATTTTGCAATAAAGAAAAAGTATTGCGTGAGAATAAATTAAAGAACTCCCTGCGTTTAGAGGCATAACCAGACTGCTTGCAATTATCAATGTGGAAAAAAAATCCTTTATTTCTCCCCCGCCCACCCGACCAAAATGTGGGCTGCCTGCCTCCTATTTTCATTTCTAGATATTGTGATCTGCATAGTATGGACTATGTGAAAAAGCCTTTTCTTGTCCTTTTCTTCTTCCAACAGATATAAGTTTGATTGATTTGGAATCTAGCTTCTTTCATGAAAAGAATCAAATTCATCCTCCGAGAAGTATTTTCTACTTTGTCCTCCTTGCAAATGTTACTTCTGGAAATGGGAAATAATTGGCAAAGTTGTGCTGTGCTGTGCTATGCTTGAAGGTAGCAACTAATAAAAATGCATTTTCTTACATATAGGAGCAATTTAGGATCTAAGTCATAGTTTTATCATTTACTGGAGCAGTTGAAAAACCTGACTATATAGCAAAAGGATGAGATGCAGTTGGGTGCAGTGCTGAAGAACTAGGACTTAAAATATGAGAGACTGTGAGTTTCAGTCCTGCCTTAGCCACGGAAGCCAGTTGGGTGACTTTGGGCCAATCATTCTCTCAGCCCAACCTACCGCACAGGGTTGGTGTTGTGGGTAAACTAGGAGTCAAGAGCATTATGTACATTGCTGGATGTCATAGTAGCCAACCATCAGACAAGGAAGACCACTAGATTCCCAGCAGATGGCCTTCTAGTCTAAGAGCTGTTGATCCCCAAGACTGTCATGAATTAATGCAATCCATTTTTGAACTCACCCAAGCTGGTAGCTGGCACTACATCTCATGGCAGCAAATTCCAAAATTAATTACACATTATGTAAAAAAAAAAAAAGTCCTTTTGCCAATCCTGATTCTTCCGAGATTTAATTTCATTAGAATCTCTGCTCCTAGTATTTTGGGAAAGGAATAGATTTTATATCTATTAGCAAGAAAAAATGCGTTTTAAGAAATCAGATCAGCTGCTCAAATTGGACATGAAAAAGTTGGATGAGAAATATTCCAGCAAAAAAAGTATTTTTAAAAGATTCACCACCCTAAGAAATGAATTAACCACAAATGCAATCCTTATATCAAAACAAGTAGAAGAAGAACAGATAAATATTATATTTAAATATAATTATGGAAGGATTTATTTACTTCTCACACACTGATTAATTTCTGTCATAATTTGGGCTAGGGGCAAAGTATTTTATGAGGTAATGAATTTTTCTAGTCGTCCACTCTTAGAAAGCAACCTGTTTTATCTAGTGTTTTGCTGGCAAACTTTTGGATGATATCCAGGATAAGATTTAATGAATTTTTTCATAAAACTGATCAAGATGATAATCCTTCACTAGAAATTTTCCTCCTTATTAATAAGTCTTTTGGTGCTGAATGACATCGCTATTTTAAAATCAGAATTACAAAGGGGAAAGGAAGGACAATTTCAACTGAGATAGTAAGTTTTGGGTAATTGTATATTTTATATTTCCTCAAGCATTTTGTCATTGTTGTAATGATGAACATTGATGTACCTTCATTTTACTCGATAGTATATGTATTTTTGTTGCATAACATGTTTGACCCATCGAGTTTTCCTGAGCAAGGTAATTACCATGATGACTTCATACATTTTATACATTCTATTTCAACTTGACTATGGATGGTGCCCAGAAATCTCATCAGGGTAACAGGTAGCAGCTAAACTAATAACAGGAGCTCAGTGTCAGAATATACTGTGCCCATGCTGAAGAGCAAATTGGTTGCCAATTGTTTTCCTAGTACAATTGAAGGAATTGCTTTAACCTTTCAAGGCACAAATGGCTTAGGATCTGAGTATCTGAGAGCCTGCCACCCTCAAGATGAACCTTTCAAGACTTTAAATTTAGCAGAAGAGGCCTCTTCAAACTGCTCTCACTTTCTGAGACCAATTTGTTCGGCACACACAGGATGGCTTGCTCCTGTGTTACTCACAAACTAATTGCACTCAGCCCCCATTGATTTCATTTTCAGAAGCACGTCAAAACTTTTTTTCCCCTTCAGGTAGTTTGAATGAGTTCTGAGAGCGATTTTAGCTCTTCATATAGCATTTTAAGCATGTACGTTTTGTTTTTATTGTTAGCTGCCTCGAGTGCCCTAGAGGCAGAAAGGAGGGGGGGGGGAGATATAAATCAGTAGATATGATTTATTTATATTGTAACTAAATAAATAAATAGTGTTTAAAGAAAAAGTGGTGGAAAATACAGATTGCTTAACATTTGGCTTTAGGCAATTTTTCATAATCCCCAAATTAACATCACTGATGCAGAAAGAAAAGCAGAAATCATCTTTCAAAACAGCACTGCAATTTGCGCTGTAGAATGGATATCCACAGAACGAGGGACAGGAAGGGTCAAATAACATGATGGGCATCATGACATCGTTATGGAAATGACGCAAATTACTTTATTTCCATTGGTCAGTTTGATACAAGGGATATCATCATAGATTCCACCAATAACCATGCTTCAGACCTTGCATCGAGCTGGTCAATGCTCATTTTTCTAATCATTTAATATTCCACAAAATGCCATATGCAAAATTGCTTTGCAATGTTTCATAACCACGTGAAGCAGCCTCTGATGTTTTTACAAAGGACAAAGTATAAGCCTGGATACCGGATTCCCTGACCAAGTCCAAATGGCTGTCCTTAAGACTATATTATTCCTGTTCTCTACAATGGACAGAAGATTTATGAAGCCATCACATGTTCGGGTTTTATTCCTTTTACAACTTGTCAGACAAGTATCTTTTAATTTTAAATTTGCCAATTCTCTCCTTCCTTCTCTCCTTCTCTCCCTCCTGCTAGATTTCATTTAAATGAAAAAGCCACCTGCAATTTTTAGGAGGTAAAAGATATGTCAGCATTCACCACAGTTGCTTAATTGCTTAAAAAAGTATTAAAAAGTTGAGACAATTTTTCCAGTTCAAGTGACTACCAGGAATTATTACTGTGGGTGATCACGTATTGCAGGAGATAGCAAAGAGATATGAATGAGACGAAAACATTTGTAATAGCAGGCTTTAAAATATTGTTCTTCCACACTGCACCACTAACAACTAATACTTCTCATTAGGTTTGAATGTTTATTTGGCAAGCCCTGATAAACTCCTTGATAAAAATATTGATGTATCTGATCAGTTTAAATGAAGAGCCATGTTTGGAGTCCCTTCCTTGGTTTCGTCTCCTCCCTGTAACCTCACCTGGGCTTTGTCACCCAGCCAGCCTCAAGGCTTGAAGACTTTTACACCAAAGCAAAAGCAAAGAAAAGCACAATACTCAGGTGTTTACTTATTTGATTTTTTCCTCCTCTATTTGTTGTACATGCATTGATGTTGTTGCTAATTACAAAGAATCAACAAATCTATAGAAAAACAGACGTTTGAAAAATGAAGACCTTAGAAGTCATTACATCTTTTCTTATTTTACCTCCAAGTGAAGCCCCTGTAATTTCATAACACTTTTCTAGTATATAAGCCAAACTGAACAAATTGTTTTATGATCAAATTGAATTTTTGAATTATTTGAGTTTCAGGAATTGATAGATCCAAAATAAACATCTTAAAAAGCAATAAAATACAGCCTATTGATTCTAGTAATCCACACTTCAAAATGAGTTCCATTTTATTTGTTTCTTTTTAAAAACATGTTAGACTTTATTTCAGAATATGAGTCATACCCGGGTGAAGAGCCTATAAAACAAATGAATGTGAAGCTGCCATAAACTAACCCTCTTCAGATTTTTCTGTGCATTGACTGAATACCCTCAGCTGGTTCTGCTCTAAACTCCATGCATTCAGCTGAAGGATTGAAATAGGTTGTTAGTATGGTCAGTGGAGCAGATGATACATAGCTGGATAGATAGATAGATAGATAGATAAATAGATAGATAGATAGATAGATAGATGATAGGTAGGTAGGTAGATGGATGCAAAGGAAGGAAGGAAGGAAGGAAGGAAGGAAGGAAGGAAGGAAGGAAGGAAGGAAGGAAGGAAGGAAGGAAGGAAGGAAGGAAGGAAGGAAGGAAAAATAGATGATGGCTATGCGGATAGATTAATTGATTAGAAAGATATATGTATAGAGAAGATGTATGTATGTATTTGTTTCGTAGGTTTTCACGGTATAGGTATGGGTCTTGGCATATTGGGTCTTTTTCCGTGTAAGGTTGAAGATGACCAGCCTGAAGATGACGAGTGGAACCTCGTTGAAGCGTCGCCTAGATACTTTCAACCTTACACGGAAAGACCGAATCGCCAAGACCTACATATGTATGTATGTATGTACCCTTCCCCCAAATAAGACATCCCTGATAATAAGCCCAATCAGGCTTTTGAGCGCAGCAATAAGGCCAAGTGCTTATTTCAGGGTTCAAAAATATAAGACAAGGTCTTATTTTCGGGAAACATGGTATGTATGTATGTATGTATGTATGTATGTATGAATGAATGAATGTATGTATATAGAATAGAAGAGAAGAGAAGAGAAGAGAATAGAAGAGAATAGAATAGAATAGATCAGTGAATACAATGAGAGAAAAATAAGCTCTTTTTGTGGCATTCACTGGCAGAGTACAAATTTAAATGGACATGCAAGAGAGACCTCCTTCCATATTTGGTTAGGTTCATCATGGAGGTTCCTCCATTTATGCTTCAATCTTCTACCTCACTGCTTGACAGCCCTCAATTACCTGATAAATCAAGAACCTGGGTTTACCTTAGCTCTGTCAGGGAGGATAAAGTGTTTAAGAACAATACCACAATTACCTGAGCCATTTTCATTTTTCACTAATCACCCAGGACTTAACCCAGGGATGGGCGGCTATTGCAACTTTGCAACCTGTGGATTTCAACTCCCAGAATTCCTGGGCCAGCGTGGTAGTGGTAGTGACAGAGTAGGCAGTAATTTCCTCAAGAGCATTCAGAAAACCATGAGAATCCTTTGAGATGATTTTAACTAGTCTTCCACCTTGCAAAGGGCAAATTGGGTTCCAACCAAAAAATTCATAATTATTTCCCTTCCATGCCACTTTTTTTGTAAGTGCCAAATTTCCAAAATTAGGTTTGGGTCATGACTAAGTCGGTTTGACCAAAGTTATGGAATGACTTATGATCCTGACCAGAGATTCTACTCTAGTTTGAAAGTCTGTCTGTGGCAACAAATTTACAGAAATCTCCTCCACCTTCAGATCACTAACCCCAAACAGAACACTACATTTGCCCTACCACATGTGTATCTGGGGACAGAAATCAAGTAAAATAGGTCCATAGCTGTTATGGCAGACATTAGAAATTGAGTTTTCTGGCTGGGGACCTTCAACATGAACAGTGACATTTTCTGTGAC
>NW_026681967.1:0-14118 GCF_028640845.1 Ahaetulla prasina | reverse complement strand
CACGTCGGTCTGGTTCTGCAACGCTTGCGGGAGCAACAACTCAATCGAGCTGGAAATGTCTTCTTCCGGACTTCCATAGAATTCCTCGGGCATATCATCTCGCCCGAGGGCATAGCCATGGACCCATGTAAAGTAGAAGCTTTGTGTAGCTGGGAAGCCCTCGTCGGGTGAAGGATGTTCAGCGCCTGCTGGGCTTCGCCAACTACTACCGGACCTTCATCCGGGCTTCGCCACACTGACAGCTCCACTTACCCAGCTCCTCAGGAAGAAGGTTGCATTCGGTGGGGTCCCCGCAGCAAGAAGCATTCACAGCCCTCAAGAAAGCCTTCGTCACGGAACCCGTCCTGAGGCATCCCGACCCGCTCCGGCCTTTTGTGGTGAAGCGGGCGCGTCAATGTGGCTCTGGGGCGGTGCTGCTACAGGCTCCGGCGAATGGTGGCACACTTTTTCCTGCGCTTACTACTCCCGGAAACTCAATCCTTCCGAGCGCAACTTCACTATCTGGGAAAAGAGTTGCTGGCTATCAAGGCTGCATTCGAGGCTTGGCGACACCATCTGGAGGGCCCGACATCAGGTGGAGGTCGAGCGGACCATCGGAATCTCGAGCACCTCACCACAGCTCGGAAGTTAAACCAGCGGCAGATCCGGTGGTCGTTGTTTTGCCGGTTCAACTTCGCGTGACCTACATTCCCAGCGGTCACAACCGGGCGGATGCCCTGTCCGCAAGCCAGAGTACCTCTCGCGGACCCCCTTCCTCCACGGACAGTGCAATAAATAAAAAAAAAAAGAAAGAGAGAGAGAGAGAGAGAGAGAGAAATAATCTAATTTTTAAAAATGACTTTATTGCTATGAATCAGCAGATGGGAGGGAAGAAAGATATCTCCATTTTATTTGACTAAATTCACTGAGTACCCTTTTCCTCCTAAAGTGGCAGATTTGATACATAACTCATAATGTACATTTTGCCTCTCTTCACAGACATTTTGCCTGAAACTGATTCAAATAAATCCATCATAAGGAAGTATCAGCAGTAGTGACACTTCATCTATTCTCTGCATGATGAAGTACTGGCAACTGTGAGTAGAGCACCTTACTCACTGGGTCATTTGATTTCCTATCACCTAAAGGCAAGCTCTGAATCATGGCTTAATGTGTACTAAGCCATTCAATAGCAGTTCTGCTATTGAAAGTTGAAATAACAGGGAATCATCAGTAAAGATGAGCAATTCTGTCCACTTATGCTTCGTGAACTTTCCATCTCATCAAGTGCTCACATATTAGGTACAATGGCTTTTGACTAAATCCATACAGTAGGATGATTATTATTATTTTGTCTCTTTTCTGAAGGGCACTTTTTTTGCACAGACTTTTTCTAGTCTGAGCAACTCTGAAAACAGTTTCCCTCCTAATTAGAATATACACTTCTCTGTTTATTTCTCTCTCTTTCCAAATGTATGCACTTTCACACACTTTTTTTAAATTTCAGACAAGACTCCTACATTCTGAACCATTTCAGATTTTGGTGTGGCAGTATATTCCTTGTATTTGTTTGCATTTGGAAAATACAGAACGGGTATTTCCACCTAAAATTTCAAACAGAATAGTTTACTTATCGGCTTCCAGTGACGTCACCCTCCTGTTGGGTGCTCTAACAGAGCACTCCGTGTTAGAAGATTGTAAAAGTCAGTGAAACAGAAAATAAATCACTGTTCACTGAGCTTAGCATAATCTCTGGGTGAAAGAGGTTATCAGAATTGTGGAAGAGTGGCAGGTCTGACAGGGGGTTTGCTCTCAAGAGCGAATTTTCCTGGATTTATGACCCCACCGAATTCCACTCCTTCCAACTTCAGCACGCCCTGTTTTATCAGGAAAAGGAGAGATGTCTTCTGCTCTAGAGGACTTATTAAATTGATTGATATTCCAAGCAGACGGAATTTCACAAGCGTTCGATCTTTGATGCAGAATCAACAGCAAGTACCGACTCCTTTTGAAACTTGAAACCTTTCTTTGTCTTTGATTAATTGACTTTTAAAATGGCGTCTAAAGTGAAAGTAAAATTTTTTAGATGAAGCAGCGTTACTTGTGGATTGTTACAAGCGGAGTTTTTATACTGAAAGGAGGGAAGGAGAGTTATTAAGTTTGAATTCCTGATTCTTTTGAAGACAGAATGGCAGCTAAACCTTTAAAGCCTTCTGGAAGAAGGGATCTGAACCAAGTCTTGAGGAAATATTGAAAGAACAATTAAAACTTTCTGAAGATAGGCAAAAGAGATGATGGAGAATTTTAATGCAAAAATAAGAGAAGATATTCTTATGGCAGTTCAAGGACTGAGTAAAAAATTGAAGGATTGGAAGTGGAAATGCAACAGATCTCTCAGTCAAATAAGCATTTAGAAGAGAAATGAAAGGTGTTCAGAAAAAGTGGATCAAAATGAAGATCAGGTTGTGATATTACAATATAAACTTATGGAAGGAGCTCTTAGAATTCGTGGTATGCAGAAGAGCGTGGAAGACTTAAGAAAAATTATATCAGAAGCATTGGCTGAATTTATTGAAGTGGACCCCAAGAGGTAGCTTACCAAATTGATAAAATATATAGAGTTAATTCTTGGATTGCAAGACAGAGAAAGCTTCCTCGGGACATTGTGGTTTATTTTGTGAAAAGGACTATGAGAAATCAAATTCTGCAAGGTTCATATCAGGTAACTTTAAAATTGGAGAACAGGAGTTGAAGGTGTTGAAGAGATTCCTTCAAAGATGTTAAGAGACAGGAAGGAATTTGCTTTTTACACAAGAACTTAAAAACATCAGATTCAATTCAGATGGGAGGTGCCAGTTGGACTGACACTATTCTATCAAGGAAGGAGATATAGAATTGACACTGTTTTAAAGGCAAAGTTTTCTTTCTACAGTTTTGAAAGTCGAAATAGAAGTGATAGAAAAACTTCAAGAGACTCAAGAAGGCGTGGTGACCCAAGAGCCTTTATTGCTGCCAGTATTAGAGGAACCACAAGAGCAAAGGGTGACAAGAGGAGCCCTTAAGCGTAAAGAAGAGCAACAGTCTCAAAGTAAAAGTCAGGATCCCATTATGGAAGCTGTGGGAGGGGCTAGACGGAAGATACTGGAGGAGGAGCTTCCGTTGTCTGCTTCAAAGCTTCAGGAGGCCAGTAATGGCAAATAGAATCTTGTCATGGAATGTTAATGGCTTGAATTCAGCTCAGAAAAGAAGGAAAATATTTCACTACTTGAAACAATTTAAAAATGATGTGATTTGTTTGCAAGAGACACATATAAAATTATCAGACCAAAAATATTTAATTAATTCAAAATTGGGTAACCATTTTGTTGCATCAGCTTTGGAAAAGAAGCATGGAATTGTTGTATATATCAGGAAGGATATACCAGCTAAGCTAATTGAGGCAGATATTCAAGGAAGATTTATTGCTATTGAACTGGTGATAGATGCAAAAAGACTTTGTTGATAGGTATTTATGCACCTAATCAGCAACAAGAAAAGTTTTACAAAATGTTACATGAGAGGTTGACCCTCTGGGATTATAGTTCGTTTATTTTATTAGGAGACTGGAATGGAGTAATTGATACAAGAAGGATAAGAGAACCTCCTCCAAGAAGATACCTATACATGCAAAATTACCAAAATCCTTTTTGAAATGATGGAAGACTTTGAGTTTAGAGATATATGGAGGTTACGGAATCCAGATGAGAGAGATTTTACTTTTTTCTGATAGGCATCAATCTTTTCACGCATTGATTTTATTTTAATTTCTAATGACTTGCTTTCTAGGGTGAAGAAAACAGATATTTCGGTGTTTAACTGACCATAGCCCAGTATGGATGGAATTATTACAAGGGAAAAAGGTGGTAGAACATGGAGGTTGAATGAAAATCTGTTTAGATATGAGGATAATGTAACTTATTGTAAGAAACAGTTAAAGAATTTTTGATTTTAATATGTACAAAGGGACACCTATAGGAACTGTGTGGGAAGCGAGCAAAGCGTTTATTAGAGGATATTGATTTATTTGGACAACAGGCAAAGGAATAATAAACAAAGGCAGCGTAGATATTTGGAAGAAGAAATTCAAAGGAAGCAACAGTTATTAATTCAAAACCCACAAGATCATAAACTTAAAGAGGCTATAAAAATATTACAGAGTCAATTTAATATGTTAATGGCAGACCAGGTATGAATATACAATATGCTAAACATAATACCTTTTGTAATGCAAATAAACCTGGGAGATGGTTGGCATATAATTTAAGGAAGAAACAGAAAGCACGTGTCATACAAAAATAGAATATAAAGGTAAAGAGATATCAACAGGATAAAATTAAAAGGCATTCTCAGAATTTTATACTGCACTATATGCAAAAGACAAAATATTGGATAGGGACATTTATGATTATTTGAAAGATTATAAGGTGAATATTCTAACATTAGAACAGAGGAGGAGCTGAACCGGCCGATAGCTACTGGAGAAATAGTGGAGGCAATTAAACAATTAAAATGGGAAAACCCTGGTACAGATGGTCTTACAGCAACTTATTATAAAAACACAGGATGAAATATTAGGCCCACTTAAAGAATTATTTAATCAGATACAATTAGGGTGGGAATACCCCGTCATGGAAAACATCTTTTATTTCACTGATACCGAAGAGGAGCAAGACTGCTCTAAACCTGGTAACTATAGGCCGATTTCACTTTTAAATAATGATTATAAGATTTTGTAAAAATAATAGCAAATAGATTAATGTTAGTTTTACAACAAAGAATTCATACTGATCAATCTGGTTTTATAAAAGGGAGGCAGATGAGGAATAATGTTAGACAGATTATTAATATATTGGAATATTTGGAAGAAGAATACTTCAGCTGCACTTATTTTTTGGATGCAGAGAAAGCCTTTGATCGATTGCATTGGGATTTTTATTTAAATTAATAGAAAATGCAATTTGGAGACTGTTTTATTAGAATAATTAAAGCGATTTATGGAGAGCAAACAGCACAGATTATAGTAAATGGTAGTTTGACAGAAGTTATTAAGATTGCGAAAGGAACAAGACAGGGATGTCCCTTATCACCATTATTGTTTGTTTTGACTCTGGAACCATTATTAGATAAAATACGAGAATTAATGAAAATAGAGAATTAAGATTAGACAATATGAGTACAAAGTTAGATCTTTTGCAGATGATGTAGTGGTTACGTTAATGAATCCTATAAATTCAAGTAGATTTTTGTTGGAAGTAATTGATAAATATGGAAAGGTATCAGGATTTAAAATAAATCAGAATAAAACAAAAGTGATAATTAAAAATATGTCTATACAACAGAAACAAAAACTAGAGGAAATGACAGGATTTGAGGTAGTAAAAAAGGTTAAATATTTAGGGGTCTATATTAGCTCATCGAACAAGAAACTTTATAAGAATAATTATGACTTGCTATGGCAAAAAGTTCAGAATGATATGAGTGGCTGGAAGAAATTGCAGTTTTCCCTATTGGGAAAGATTACGGCTATTAAAATGAATGTGTTACCTAGATTTTGTTTCTGTTCCAGATGATACCTATAATTAAAAGGATAAAAATTTGGAAGATTGGCAGAGTGGGATTAATACATTTATATGGCAGGGTAAAAAGGCGAGGGTTAAAATGAAAATAATACAGGACACACGGGAAAGAGGTGGTTTAAGAATGCCTAACTTTAAACTATATTATGAAGCAGTAACCCTTTCAGTAATAAGTGACTGGTTTAACTTAACAGAGGAAAGAATTTTGAATATAGAAGGTTATGACTTATTATATGGATGGCATGCGACTTATTTTATGGAAAAAAGTGGATAGGGCTTTTAAGAATCATGTGTTGAGAAGTGCTCTTTTGGTCTGGAATAAATATTCCTATAAATTAGATTACAAGATTCCTATATGGGCGAGCCCTAGACATGCAATAGAGAATATAAATATTGGATAGGGACATTTATGATTATTTGAAAGATTATAAGGTTAATATTCTAACATTAGAACAGAGGGAGGAGCTGAACCGCCGATAGCTACTGGAGAAATAGTGAGGCAATTAAACAATTAAAAATGGGGAAAACCCTGGTACAGATGGTCTTACAGCAACTTATTATAAAAAAACACAGGATGAAATATTAGGCCCACTTAAAGAATTATTTAATCAGATACAATTAGGAGTGGGAATACCCCCGTCATGGAAAACATCTTTTATTTCACTGATACCGAAAGAGGAGCAAGATTGCTCTAAACCTGGTAACTATAGGCCGATTTCACTTTAAATAATGATTATAAGATTTTTGTAAAAATAATAGCAAATAGATTAATGTTAGTTTTACAACAAAGAATTCATACTGATCAATCTGGTTTTATAAAAGGGAGGCAGATGAGGAATAATGTTAGACAGATTATTAATATATTGGAATATTTGGAAAAGAAGAATACTTCAGCGGCACTTATTTTTGGATGCAGAGAAAGCCTTTGATCGATTGCATTGGGATTTTTATTTAAATTAATAGAGAAATGCAATTTGGAGACTGTTTTATTAGAATAATTAAAGCGATTTATGGAGAGCAAACAGCACAGATTATAGTAAATGGTAGTTTGACAGAAGTTATTAAGATTGCGAAAGGAACAAGACAGGGATGTCCCTTATCACCATTATTGTTTGTTTTGACTCTGGAACCATTATTAGATAAAATACGAGAATTAATGAAAATAGAGGAATTAAGATTAGACAATATGAGTACAAAGTTAGAGCTTTTGCAGATGATGTAGTGGTTACGTTAATGAATCCTATAAATTCAAGTAGATTTTGTTGGAAGTAATTGATAAATATGGAAAGGTATCAGGATTTAAAATAAATCAGAATAAAACAAAAGTGATAATTAAAAATATGTCTATACAACAGAAACAAAAACTAGAGGAAATGACAGGATTTGAGGTAGTAAAAAGGTTAAATATTTAGGGTCTATATTAGCTCATCGAACAAGAAACTTTATAAGAATAATTATGACTTGCTATGGCAAAAGTTCAGAATGATATGAGTGGCTGGAAGAAATTGCAGTTATCCCTATTGGGAAGGATTGCGCTATTAAAATGAATGTGTTACCTAGATTTTGTTTCTGTTCCAGATGATACCTATAATTAAAAAGGATAAAATTTGGAAGATTGGCAGATTGGGATTAATAAATTTATATGGCAGGGTAAAAGGCGAGGTTAAAATGAAAATAATACAGGATTCACGGGAAAGAGGTGGTTTAAGAATGCCTAACTTTAAACTATATTATGAAGCAGTAACCCTTTCAGTAATAAGTGACTGGTTTAACTTAACAGAGGAAAGAATTTTGAATATAGAAGGTTATGGCTTGTTATATGGGTGGCATGCGTTTATTTTATGGAAAAAAGTGGATAGGGCTTTTAAGAATCATGTGTTGAGAAGTGCTCTTTATGGTCTGGAATAAATATTCCTATAAATTAGATTACAAGATTCCTATATGGGCGAGCCCTAGACATGCAATAGAGAATATAAATATAGAACAGAAACAGGAAATGATTACATATAAAGAACTTTTGTATGCTGAAGGAGGTAGATTGCAATTAAAATCATTACAGGTATTAAATGAAGAAGGGAGGAATTATACTTGGTTTCAATATGGGCAAATAAGTGCTAGATGGAAAGAAGATCAAAAAATTGGTATAATGCAAAGGAGGAAAATTTAATAAAGCAAATTAGAAATCAGACCCAGGAGCATATAAAGAGATTGTATAATGTGTTGCTTGAAATAGATTCGGAAAAGGATTTGGTAAAGGATTGTATGATAAAATGGGCACAGAATATTCAGGAACCAATAATGTTGGAAACATGGGAGAAAATTTAGAAATGTTAAGTTTACACAAGCACAGAATTTAAGGGAAAATTTTTATAAGATGTTTTATAGATGGCACTTAGATCCCAAAAAATTATCATGTATGTATCCTAATATCCAAGCGAAATGTTGGAGGTGTGATTGTGATGATGCTACATATTTTCATATTTGGTGGACTTGCAAGAAAATTAAGGTCTTTTGGATAAGAATTTGGTGGATTATTCAAAATGTACTGAAGAAGAAGATAAAGTTCCTGCCACAATTTTTCCTTTTGGGAATTATAACGGATTGTACAGGGATTGAGACTAAATTGATTTTGAACTTAATAACAGCAGCAAGACTGTTGATTGGACAATACTGGAAGAAAGAAGAGATACCTACAATAGAAGAATGGATATTGAAAGTTATTAATTTGGCTGAGATGGCTAAAATCTCAGCTTTTTAAAAGACAATACGCAGGAAAGATATTTAATTGAATGGAAAAATGGATTGATTATCTACAAAACAGATATCAGATTAAGAAATATCAGATTGCCTTTGAATAATTAGAAAGTTATTTTATGTAATGGGAGGGGTTGAGAAAAGCTTTGGATGTGGTTATTTGGATTGGAAGGAAAATTTTATTCTATGTTTGGTTTACTCAGGATTGACCCGGGAAGCCGGGGGTGGGGGGAGGGAGGGGGTGTTTTGTTTGTTTTTTTGGGAGGAGGGGAAAAAAGGGGAAAATGTTTTGTTTTTTAAAACTCTTTCAATAAAAAATAAACCACTTTAAAACATTAAAGACTGTCATATCCAAGCAGTAATGCTCTTTCTTAGATTTACAGGCAAATAATAATCAAAAGAGACCATTTCAATTGACTCATCAAAGAAAAGCAGTCTTTGGAAGAAAACTTACAAAACTGTCCACATAAAGATTTGATCCACAGTTTTCTGTCATGTTCAACAAGCTAAGAATGTTTTAGCTGAACAATCCCACTGAAATGAAATGAAGAAGAAGAATAAATGGGGCGAAACTCTTTTAAAAAGTGTCTTGCTTAGCAACAAACATTTTGGCCACAATTGTGATCGTAAGTAGAAGACTACCTATATCATAAACCAAAGTAGACACATGAATCTTGGTATTTTATGAGGAAGTTATGTGTGCCTTGATTTATAGTCTGATCTATTGTTGTAAATTACCATTAGTGTGGATTCCAGGCCCTTCACGGCTGCCTCTTTTGTTGAAAACTAATCATTCAGCAGAATTCTGAGTGGCTACATAATTATTCATAATCTGGAAAGTGCAATGTAGGTACTTTCTTTTTGGGGAGAAAATGACCTTATATTGAAATAGATCACTAATTTGCTTAGTACTATTCACATTGACTGAGCTGATAATGCTCATGTTTTCAAGCTAGAATGTGGTTACTATTGCTATTGTTGCTGTTGTTATATTCCTATATAGCTCTTCTTCCCAGAATGGGTGGCAAATGTGGCTCAGTGGTTAAGAGGTTGGGCTTGTTGGCTGGAAAACCAGCAGCCTAGGTTTGAGACCTGAGCTCCACACAACCGGGTGAGTTCCTGTCCTCTCCCCAGTCCCTGCCCACCTAGCAATTGTATTATGCTAATGAAAGTAGATTAATAGGTACCATTTCAGTAGGAAGGTAATAGTGCTCCCCAATGCCATACTGGCCACATAACCCTGGAAACATCTTTGGATAGTGCTGGCTCAGTGGCCTTGAAGCAGGGATGAGCACCGTCCCCTACAGTTGGCAATGACCAGTGGAGTAAAATCCACAGGGACTCCTTTACCTTTTACTTTCTTCAGATAATAATGAATTATACAAGTTTTAAAAAGTCATTGCAATAAAAGTAATAATTCTTAAAAGAAAATATGCCAACATTAGAACAACACTGATTCATGTAACAAGAGAGGAGCCAACAATTAGGCAATCTTAAAATCTGGTCTTGCAGTCATTGTTATCTCACACATTTATGGGTAAAGGCACATCTTTACTTATTTTATGAAAGGAGAGAGACCAGGGGTGAAATGCTACTGGTTCGGACTGGTTTGCCTGAACCGGTAGTAATAACAGCTACAGGTTTGGGTGAACCAGTAGTAAAAAAAATGTACCAGTTCAGACAAACTGGTATTTCTGACGATCAGCTGTGCCATGCAATTTATATTTGCAAGAGAGCAGGAAATCCTGCTTTCTAGCTAATCTAAATCATGCAGCACAGCTGTTCCCCTCCCCTCGCTGTTCTACTTACCTTAGAAAAGGCTTCTTAAACCTCCTTTTTCAGCACTGTGCGGTAACACCTGCGTTGCACCTGCACGCGAAGCACACATTTGGCACATGCACAGCAAACCAGTAGCAGACTTCGGAGCATTTCACCCCTGAGAGAGAGCATGGGTCAGCCAAATATTTATAGGGAGAGTATAATTGGGATACTGACACAGAGAAGGCTGAACTCGCTGGTGATCCCACAATTGAGGGCCTACAGTTCATCTGATTATAGAGCTTACATGATATTGGGGAAGCAAATTTTTCAGTGCTTGGATCTTAAATTAGAGTTGTCAAAGGTTGAAATTAGGACCTCTTGTTCTACATTCAGGGCATTCGGTGTTTTTTTCCCCTCTTCCCTGTTTGCCAGTAGCACAAACAAATCTTCACACAGATCTGCTCGCTTCTCACCACTCTAAACAGGGCACCTTGGTCTCTGTCTGCAGAAGAACAATCAATGGACCATTCTGTCCCTGCGAGAAGAAATCAGATTATTTGCTTTATCATATGATAATGGTAAGCGTGCAACCATGCTGAACATGGCCTATTTGTGTGAGTTTTAGCTTAGAAGTGACAATTGCTTAGTTTATTCACATTAAGTTTATTATGGACTGAAACAGCTTGTTCCTTTCTTTAAAAAAGAAAGAAAGAAAAGAAAAACACCCTCATGCTGTTTTGAGTATGTTTGTAGCAAATGCTTTCATTAAACCAAAGCCCATATTCTTGAATTAAAAAAAAAAAACTTGGTCGACAATTGTTATTAAGCAGAGAGCTTGTACACTGAGGGAGGGATTGGAGAAGACAAAGGCCTGATTGGACTTTATTGAGGATGTTTTCAGAACATCACAACCCTTGTAATTGGCCCTAAATGATGCAGTAGAATAGTGTGTTGGATTAACACGATTGTGCTTTGCTGCTCTGTTTGTCCTGAAGAGAAGATCATTGTTTGTTTTAAATCAAGTGAACTCATGGCTTAGCTGGCAATTGGAACTCAGCTACCAATTAATCTTCCACCAAACCATATGGGTATCTAAACCTTTTTTTCCACTGCCAGATACTCTATAGATCTTGAATCTTTCTTGTGTCCTCTTCTGTTTTGGTTTTTCCCCCCCTCCTCCTCATGAAAGCAACATGTGAATGTATGGATGAAATATGCTTTAGCTGAACCTACCCAAAAAAGAATTTTATGCTGAGGCTTTCTACCTATGAGTCAGAGTATAAAGGTAAAGGTTTCCCTTGCACATATGTGCTAGTTGTTGCAGACTCTAGGAGGTGGTGCTCCTCTCCGTTTCAAAGCCGAAGAGCCAGCGCTGTCCGAAGACGTCTCTGTGTTCATGTGGCTGGCATGACTCAATGCCAAAGGTGCACGGAACGCTGTTACCTTCCCACCAAAGGTGATCCCTATTTTTTCTACTTGCATTTTTACGTGCTTTCGAAACTGCTAGGTTGGCAGAAGCTGGGACAAGTATTTATTTATTTATTTATTTATTTATTTCGATTTTTATACCGCCCTTCTCCTGAAGGACTCAGGGCAGTGTACAGTCAAGTAAAAATACACTGTATACAAATTAAAAGAAATTTAAAAGGAACATATTATGATGTGGCCGAAAAATTTAAAACAATTTAAAATCTAAAAATATAAATAACCCCAATAAAATTTTAATCCAGTCCCGCTTGAATAAATAGGTGCGTTTTCAGCTCACGGCGAAAAGTCCGAAGATCAGGCACTTGACGTAAACCAGGGGGAAGTTCATTCCAAAGCATAGGAGCTCCCACAGAGAAGGCCCTTCCCCTGGGGGCTGCCAACCGACATTGCTTGGCGGACGGCACTCTGAGAAGGCCCTCTCTGTGTGAGCGTACGGGTCGGTGGGAGGCAAAAGGTAACAGCAGGCGGTCCCGTAAGTACCTGGATCCTAAGCCATGGAGCGCTTTAAAGGTGGTAACCAAAATCTTGAAGCGCACCCGGAAGACCACAGGGAGCCAGTGCAAACTGCGCAGGAGTGGTGTTACATGGGAGCAACGAGTGGCTCCCGTTAATACCCGTGCAGCTGCATTCTGGACTAGCTGCAGCCTCCGGGTGCACTTCAAGGGCAGCCCCATGTAGAGAGCATTGCAATAATCCAAACGGAAAGTGACAAGAGCATGAGTGACCGGGCATAAGGCATCCCGGTCAAGGAAGGGGCGCAACTGGCGGACCAAGCGAACTTGGTAAAGGCTCTTGGAGACGGCCGCCAAATGATCATCAAACGACAGCCGCCCATCCAAGAGGACACCTGTTGCGCATCTTTCCATTGGGGCCAATAACTCCCCACAGTCAGCCGCGCTGCAGCTGACTGTACCGGGTGCCGGCATCCACAGCCACCTGCCTTGGAGGATTGAGCTTGAGTCTGTTTCTCCCATCCAGACCCGCACGGCTTCCAGACACCGATAGCACTTTGACAGCTTCGTTGGGGTGGTCCGGGTGGAAAAGTACAGCTGCGGTCGTCAGCGACAGATGATAAACCACTGATGACCTCACCCAGCGCTTCATATAGATGTTGAACAGGAGGGCGAGAGAATCGACCCCTGAGGCACCCCACAAGGCGCCGGGCGACCTCTGCCCCTGTCAACACTGCCTGCGACTCGGTCGGAGAGATAGGAGGAGAACCACCGATAAACGGTGCCTCCCACCCCCAAGCTCTCCAACCGGTGCAGCAAGATACCATGGTCGATGGTATCGAAGCCGCTGAGAGGTCTAATAGGACCAGGCAGAGGAACAACCTCATCCCTGGCCCTCCAGAGGTCATCCACCAACGCGACCAAAGCTGTCTATACTATGTCCGACCGAAGCCGGACTGAACGGGTCTAGATAGATGGCTTCATCCAGGTACCGGGAAGCTGCCATGCAACCACACTCTACAACCTTCGCCACAAAGCGAAGGTTGGAGACTGGACGATAATTTCCCAAAATAGCTGGGTCCAGGAAGGCTTTTGAGGAGGGTCTCACCACCGCCTCTTTCAAGGCAGTGGGGAAAACCCTTCCAACAATGAAGCATTTATAATTCCCTGAGCCAGCCTCGTGTCACTTCCTGAGTAGCCAGCACCAGCCAGGAAGGACACGGGTCCAGTAAACATGTGGTTGCATGTAACCTCCCAGCAACCTGTCCATGTCCTCGAGCCACAGACTCAAACTCATCCCAAACGACCTCAACAAGACGTGCCTCATCCCACCTGGATCATCGCAATTTTGGTCTAAGCTATCCCAAGCTGAACGATTTTATCGATAGATAACCGTAAACTCTCAGCACGCCCTGTAGGGGTCCTCCGCCCCCTGGTGAAGGAGGGAGGTCACCCGAAACAGGGCGGCCGGGCGGTTATCTGCCGATGCAATGAGAGTGAAACGAGGAACGTTTCGCCTCCTCATTGCCACTAGGTAGGTCTTAGTAAAAGATCTCACTAGTGTCCGATCAGCTTCGAACGGCTAGACCTCCAAGAACTCTCTAGGCGTCTTCTCCGCGTTTCATCTCCTCAGCTCCTCAGAAACCAAGGAGCCAATTGAGACCCACGCCGGGTCAGAGGTGCAAAGGCACGACACGGTCCAAAGCCCCAGCCGCGCCCGCTCCCAGGCCGCAACTAGTTCTTCAGTCGTGCCGGGCAAGATCCTCAGGAACGGCCCAAGCTCCGTCCGGAACCTATCAGGGTCCATCAGGCGCCTGGGACGGAACCAACACATTGGCTCTCTCCCTGCGGTGGTGAGCGCGGTCCGAAAGTCCAGGCGAAGGAGAAAATGATCTGACCATGACACTGGTTCCGTGACTAAATCTCCTAATTCCAGATCATTAATCCACTGTCCAGAGATAAAAATCAGATCTAGTGTGCCTCCCCCCATGTGTGTAGGGCCATCAGGTACTTGAATCAGGTCCATGGTCATGGAAGTGGAACTCCTGAGCTACCATTGATGACAAGCC
>NW_026681966.1:0-14137 GCF_028640845.1 Ahaetulla prasina | reverse complement strand
GAAGGTGCAGAGGCTTCAGAAAAGAGCTTTCGAATCACCAAAGGACCACAGAGGATCATCACAATTTGCTACAATCTATTTCCATAATCCTCATGAGTAAGCATTTTACATGTTAATTGCTGGCTCTGGTATTTGAAGTTCACTACATCACGAAGGCACCAGGTTGGAGCAATCTGGAACAAACAACATCATGATTCCTAGTCAGAGTTGATCTTCTTATATTTAGTTCCTACAAACACATTGGCCTTGCTTGTTTTTCCAAAAGCTATGAATTCTGCTAAGCCAAGTAAGGCTATATTGGCCAGAGCATATCTTGAATTCTTTATAGGAAGTTCTCGACTTAGAACTTGCTTAGTGACTGAAGTTACCAGGGGAAAAAAAGCAAACAAAAATAAAAACAACCTTGCAATCCAGATTCAAAGTTCTGATGGTCACCTCCAGATCATGTGATCACATTTTGGGCACTTGGCAACTGGCACACATTATGGCTGTTTGAAGTATTCCACAGCTACATGACTGTGATTTATGACTTTTTGCCAGAAACTGGCATTTATTTCTAATTTCTGGGGGAAGAAAATCAATTTTAGGCAATGGGTTCACTTAACAACCATGGTGTTTGCTTAATAACCATGGTGTTTTGCATACCCACTGCAAAACTGAAAAATCAGGCATGGTCACCTGATGACACCATCAAAAGATACAACCACTGTGAAAAGAAAAACACTTAGACTCAGATCTACAGACAGAGAGATCTAATCTAATAGGAAGTAGATTTTCTCAAGAAAGCACTGTGAGAAATTGGGGAAATTCTCAGAAATACAGGAAGGTGTTCTTGAACAATTATGATTTATGTAATACATTTCCCCTTCAATATGCTAATGATGTGTAACAGTATGTAGTGTGGAAAAAAGGTATTTTTGAAGAAATTCATCTTACAATATCACTGCATTTCAAAAGAAGCCAGGAAAAGAAATACAGAAGGAATTATTGTATGTAATAATTAATGTCGAAAGGATCTTTGATCTTTGATATGTTATTCAAGATTCCCTCCAAACCACTGATTTACATAAACCTGTTATCTAAAGAACACACAGGAAGTGCATCAAATTGAAAACTATTAATCTGTGCCCAAATGAAAGTTGCAAGCAACATCTCAAGCCTTACTAAGTAACCCCACTTGACTTTTCAAAGTCAAGGATGTTGCTTGGAAGCATTGTTTAGGAAAGGGAAATGATACATTGGAGATAAGAAATACCATTTGAGGAAGAGACAATAGGTCTCTCACCAGTATGTTTTCCTAACTGGGAGTTCTGTATCTGCCATGAAGCTGTTTTGTGACAACACCCGCAACTTCACATCAAAATTAATTTTGTAACTAAGAAGTTTGGCAATCTTTTGCTTTAATTTAATGATAGATTTGTTTGTTTTCCTAACCTGGTAGCCACCAACCATGTTGTTCCTGTCAATCCCAATCAATTATGCCATTTCCTGGGTAAAAGGAAATTGTGGTCCAACGTTTGAGCTGGGAATAATATTTTCAGTAAACATTCATAATAGCATTTTCAAAATTAGCAATCAGCAGTGCATACATGAATGGCATACATGAAGTGCTTATGACAGGTGTCCATTAATAGATTGTGCCATACAGTGTTTGGACAAATTAATACACCTGGCTGATTGCAGAGTAAAATAAAAGATAAAGGCATTGCAGTTTGTAAAATATCAAGTGCAATTCTATTTAACAAAGCTTTGCTATTTTTGTGCAGTATCTATAACCCTCAATTAGCTACCATAAGAGTAATAACATATAATGATGACATTCCACAAAGAGGTTTTCAATGGTTATCAAATGCAAATGGGGGTTGTACGTCATTGTGCTTTTACTTCATTGGCCTGCAATGTTCATACTGGGCTCACATCAAGCTCAGCTGAACAGGGTTTAATAATAGAACACAGATCTCTTTGTGTAAGGAATGAAGGAACACAGCTTCTAGGCACTGAGATAGGATGATGGACCCTGTGAATTCAAATGCTACAATGGATTCTGGACTTGACTACTACGTTTCTTACATCCACTGCTATAGCGTAGGTGCCCCACGTTTTAATAGTTTGATTGTGTGTGGTCCGAATTGCGGTGTCTTAACTGGTTTAATACTGCATTATGCAGTATTTTATTAGTAGTTATTCTTTGTAAAGAAACTTTTCAATTGTATAAACCAAATCAGGTAAGTGAAATCAAAAGTATTAGGATAGCTTTCTCTTATTTAAGGTATTTTTATTTGTTGTAAGGTCTTACAGCAGCGGTTGGTTGATTGGTTTCTACTTTATTTTCAGAAAATTTACAAAGAATAGTAATTTTTTAAAGTCAACCAAGCAGCATTTATTTTAATGAAAGGGTGGAAGAATCCTGAATATTCACTGACATTGGGATTAAATATTAGGTCATTACCTCCAGTTATTTATTATTACTGTTTTGGTGAGCTTTATTATTTAAATTTTGAAAGTTGCATTTCCCCTGTATTTATTGTTTCATCTGACAGCTCAAATTTCATTGTTATTCTTTAAGTACAATTTCCAATATAGGTCCTTAATATTATTTAGAATTTATTATAGAGGTAAGTTCAGTCATCTATATTTGTATATAAGAGATATGTGAGTTTATTAGCTTTTATTATAGGGGCGTTAACAAGTATCACCTATCTAGATCTAACTGTTTATACGGAAACAGGAGGAAATGAGTTGGCAGTAATTAAACCTGATTTCAGACATCTTAAATTTAGGTTTTATGATTCTAAGAACATTGCATTAGGGTGTAAATATAATTCTTGTAAAGCTGTATGTGGGAGTATGGTTTCTTATTACTGATGTATCACATAAAAATTGTTAATAGAAATGCATTTTATCTATGAAAGCTATTTAGTTCTCTGTGGAAATTTAAAAGAACAAATGTGTTATTTATTTTGGTATTTTATTTTTTCAAAAGAAAAAACAATATTTGTGTGTTCAGAAATTATGCCAGGGGAATGTGGGTGTATTGATGATTAATGTCATTGTAAATAGTTGGTATTAGCATGTTTCCAAAGCATAGCTGCAGTGAATTATCATGTCACTTTTAAGTTATAACCTTGTGTGTTACAAAACAACCTACTGGAAAGACATTCTTGATCTGATAAAGTAATTAGGCTATCAAATTAAGAAGAAGTCTTTGAAAGTTGAAAATCCTTGGAAAGTTTGGAAGCATAATCTGCAATTCATTTAGCTTGGATTGTTTTCCCCCAACCACTGAGTCTTACTTTAGAATTGGTTTATTCCTTTACTTCCAATGCTCCCTGCGCCTTCAGAGAGGATGACATATACTGTAAAAGATTTTGGAGTTGAAGGCCAAATCACATATATGACACTGGGGAGAGTTGAATCAGAGTTAAACTTGAAGTGATGGATATACTTTTGAAGTTATGCATGAAGCTGAAATATAGACTACAGAAATTTAAATACATTTCCTATTATGCACACGTAGACACACATCATCCACTCACAGACTTTCCCCAATTCTGATTAGTGTGCCAGGAGTCACTTTGTGAGAAAGAGGCCACAGCAGTATCATCACATTCCATGTTATCTCTAGAATAGACAGGTGAAATATCTTATAAAGGTGTAACACATATGTTACCTTTAAAGACTACCTGGAAAATGTGGTTGGTATAAAATACAGTACCCTATACTTTGGCAGATGAGAGAATTTGTACTGATAATATTAGTGTTTCAGGTTCTACACTGGTCACTAATAGGCTAAGAATAATTCAAAGTGTGCTAGTTTTCATCTAGGCAATCCTACAAGCTTAGGTCCTAAAATATCTTCAGAAATGTCTCCTTTGTGCCATCTACCTACTACAGATCCCCAATAGGGAGAGCCAATGTTTTAAATCCTATGAAATAGCCTTCCTCCAATGATCTGTATGGTGGCCTCTCTCTTGGGAAGCTAGTGAAAACAAGCTATTTCACAGGGATTTTTTAGTTTATTGTGGAGAAAGAAACAAAATAGTGTTTATCTTATTGTATTGTGGAATTTGATTTGTATTTGTGTGTGTGTGTGTTGGTTGATTTTGGGTGAGTTATGAACTTCTTGTGGAATCTTAGTGCTCTATAATTATAGAAAATAAGCAAGCTACTTCACTGCATCTCCAAGGAAACAGGACATGTTTTTGTCCATGTTTTTATGATTTCTTGTCAATTATTTGAAAATGGCTTTTGAAGCTTCCTTTTTTCCTTTGAACCCTTGAAAGCTAGGTTTTGAATGGTCTTTTTTCATATTTGTTTCTAAAAATAGACTGACTGATGTAGCATTATGTTTATCAAAGAATCAGGAAGAAAATTGATGAAATAACACAACACTGTAAATATTTTAATTTTAAAACATGCCCTTGAATATGGGTTTGTGGGAGATACACGTGCTCAATCATTTATGTACATCTTTGTGGATTTACTGAAGAAAGATTAAAAATAGATATCCATATTTTTATTCTGTTGAGTAGTTGAAAGAACCTTACATTTACTTTCCATTATAGGCATTAAAAGTTGTGATATTAATGCTGTGGTGCCATTGTAACAAACCAACCAACCAACCAACAATTATTTTTTACTATAACTTAAAAGTCCAAAAAGGAAAGTTCTCTCTGTGCCAAGATAAATTAAAAGTTTTCTTTTAGTAGATATATATAAAACAAATAGAAATATATACAGAAGTATTAAACCATAGACTTTCTCTGTAATAAGGAGCATGGTCTGATGCTGTATGATTATTTGATCATATTTTATTATGCAAGAAACATTTATGATCATTGCTTCTTATTGTTATTGATAAATTGGTTATAGAAATATTTTAAAATTCCACTAAAAATTCAGCAATTGGGTGAAATCTACTTTTTAAGCAATCACATAAATTCCAAGGAATTTTATTTTGCAGGATGACTGGGAATGAACTTGTATGTATGAGCTGTTATAAGAAAAGAATTCCATGAGGACTCTAAATGTATTTACTGAGCATATTTTTGATTGGAAACCTAGATTCTGATAACTCTACGAAATAGTGCAATCAAGTAGAATCAAATACTTGTCTTGTAGATGGTAGCTGCTAACACACAACATATGTGGAGAAGAACGTGCATCCCTGTGATTCTCACATTTTGTTTTGGAATGCCTGGTAGAACATACAGTATACTGGAATAGACATAGTATGATACATTTGTGGGTTTAAAAAAAGAGTGAGGATTCCCTTAAATTGGAATTTACATATGGTGATTGCATCCATGAAATTTTCCTGGTAGCAGTACAGAAATTATTGGCCATTGCCTTCTTCAATATAGTTTTCTCAAATTCTCAGTTTAGGATTCCAAATTAATGTGGGAGATGCTAGTTCTTAGCTGAAATTGAAAAGCCTTCCAATTTCTTTTAAAGTTTAACTTAATACTGGTTTGTAAGGCTTGTGTTGTTAGATTTTACTAGCATGATGCAATTCCCATGACTGATCCCATGCTAGGCTAGTTATACTATACAAAAAACAAAGACGGCCAGGGATGGGCCATATGCAATTATCCAACATAAGAGTATGCCACTAGAAATTGGAGTCAGGGTATGTTTCGGCAGCATTATCTTTGCAGGCTTACTATCTTTCCTTTTGTAAAAATGGCAATAATAATACGTGTGTAAGGCTAATGCAACCATTTTGATTGTAAAACTCCCCTGTCCCCAAAGAGGAAGAAATAAAGCCAGAAATGTCAGTGACCATATTTTCTATCTCGTAGAAGTATTAGTTTTTTTAAAAGTAAAAATATGATGCTAGAGCTAAATAAAACGCTCTTCTTTTTATTAGAAAAAATTCTGATTTGCCTCTTTTCTGATATGCGTACAAATCTAGAAGTAGGAGTTTTAATCCAGAAAAGTAGAACTATGTATTTGGAAATGTTTCCATATTTCTGGACTGGAATGAAAACAATTAAGTTCCATGTCAGCCCTATTTGTTTACAAGACACTCTTGGCATAAATCCTTTAAATGAGTAATCTAAAAGAAAAATATTTTGTCATTTCTAATATACTTTGGTTATATTTTACATATTTAGGCTGGGCTTAGAACACTTCATGATATTGGACCTGAAATTCGTCGAGCTATCTCCTGTGATTTGCAAGAGGATGAACCAGAACAAAATCATCATGAGGAGGAAGAAGTATATAAAGTAAATGGCTGTATGATAGATGTCTTCAGTTTATAAAATAGACTTTTTTCCACTTTACTAAGCAAATGCAAGAATTTCCCCCCATAAAGTAATCTGTGCATTTCATTCATTTCCAAGCTATTTCATTATGCGCTCAAGTTTGAGGCAGTCTTCTATTTTTTGACAAAAGAATTCTTTAAACATGGTCACTGATAGAAAATAATGCCACAAAGGAAATAGATATGGAACATGGAAGCAGTAATCCCCACACTACTAAAGCTCATAGAAAATACAGTACTAGTTAATGAAGGCAAGCTACTTCTGAATTAGTGTTCCCTTTGCACATGCGTCAGAAGGTGGGGCATATGCTCTGTTCTGTTTTGCTCAAAGGGCTGCCAGCTAAATAGATCCCTTATCATGCTTATGGCATCTTCCACATGGGTAACTGGCAATTGAGCATCGTGCAGAGATGATGGCGTTTGTAAGCCAATGACTGTCACAGTCCTTCTGTGAGTTCTTGGGATTTGAGGAAAGGCACATCAAATTACTTTGGATGTTTTACCATTTAGTCAAAAAGCACATCAAAGTAAGCAAAAAATTCACCACATTTCTCATCAAGTTATGAGAAAGGCCATTTCTGCTCTCCCTCCTTCTCCTGCCTGCAGTATTTCAAGATTTAAAATGTAATGGAACCTTTTTCTGTATTCAAAATTGTAGCATAAGTTTGCTCTATCTGCATAGGTTTTCAAGCTATAATGTTGAACAACAGATTGAACATTGGCTGCATTTATTCTTCTTCCCTCAGCACTTGCTGCTGACCACTTCTATGTCTCTTCAACCCTAAATCTGTATTGTGTAGAAAATGTCTCATAGCACATTATCCTTTTGAGTCTTCAGTGAAACTTCTTCTGGATCTCACCCAACAACTCTCTTCAGTAATTTTCTCCTTCTCAAATTTGTCCTTGACCCAGGGGTGAAATCCAGCAGGTTCTGACAGGTTCTGGACAACCGTAGCGTAAATTTTGAGTAGTTTGGAGAATTGACAGATACCACCTCTGGCTGGCCCCAGAGTGGGGTGGGAATGGAGATTTAGCAATATCCTTCCTTCTGGAGTGGGGAGGGAATGGGAATTTTGCAGTATCTTTCCCCTGCCACACCCACCAAGCCACGCCTTCAGAACTGGTAGTAAAAAAAATGGATTTCACCACTGTCTTGACCCAACAAGACTATAACACTACCAGATGCAATATAGGTGCACAAGCCAATATTACAACAAATTTTACAACCCAAATTTTTCACAACAATCACTATATAGTTCCATCTTAGGTGTCAGCCATTACATCTCACTCCATCAAAATCCTTTTTTCAATTCTTTCCCTCTTTTTTAAAGACTCCTGACTTCTCAAAAGCCCCTTCTACTTACCTATTCCTAAAATGAAATGTTAGGGTGTCTGAATGAGTATGAGAATAGCAAGAAAGAAGTTGTGGCTAGATGCAGACCATCCCAATAACCTTGCTCCATTCCTAGGGAAGAACAACTTCCAGAACCAATAGTGTTTCAACTCTTGTAATCAGTGTCCCAAAGGTATTTTTTTCAAGAGGCAATTGGACTTTCTTGTTTTTATTTGAAGATGTTTCACTTCTCATCCAAGCAGCTTCTTCAGCTCTGACTAGATGGTGAGAAATGGAAGGATTTATATTCTTTGTGGACAGCTGGTCATTTGCATTCTTTTAGAGAATCATTGAGGCCACTTGGGGGTTTATCTGTGTCCTCAGGGTCACCTGAGTAGTGCTTGCATCTGAAACTGAAGCACAAATGGTTCCTACAGTCTGCAATTTTTCTGGAAATCAGTCCATACTCCCACACTATTCAAAGGGTGTTCATCCCAAAGTGCATAGCTAAATATCTGTGGAGATTCTCAGTCATCCAGGTCATGGCCTGGATGACTGAGAATCTCCATAGTCATTGTAGTCAGTGGATTTTCTGGCACTGGAAATTGTCCTTCCTTAAAACTATTAGTCAGCTGCAAATGCTAGACTATGACTGTACTTCTAGTTGACATGACTCTTGTAGACTAACTCTGTGATTTTGATAAACTTTGTTCAACTTTTGTCTTGATGGTCAGCTGGCAGCAAAATTTCCATCAAACTACAACTGTGGGAAGCATTTCTGCTGAAAGTTGGCATATCTTTCTGAATTCTTTCTATTCCAGCTGGTCACTGAAGGTTCTAGTATTTAATGTTAAGAAATGGTGCCCTATGTTTTGTTTTTCCCTTTTCATATTTTTTAAAAATGTAGCACCTTTAGATTGAGAAAGCAAGGGCTGTTTCACTTTTTGAGGTGAAGGTTAAGAAATTGTGGCTGTCTCAAAAAATGATATTTGTCCATGCTTTCTCCAATCACGCTATTTTCCTGAATCTTGGCAAGTCCCATGATGACTTTGCAAAAAATAATTTTCATGCATCCCTCTCAATCTTACTTGAATTCTCTCTCCTCACAAATTTAGACATGAATCATGCATAAAAGTTTGCCCATTTTTAAGGCAAAGTAATGGTTGCTGTTTGGACTTCTTTACCCAAATGATGACTAATAGTCTACTATTTCAGGGTGCTGTCTGAATGAAAATGTTATCTTTGCAAAACTAAGATCCGTCAAACTGAGGATTTGTTAAATCACAAGCTTTGTATACAGAATATGTTTGGATGCTAAGTACAGATAAAGTGAGTATCTGGATACAATGCTCGGGATAAACCCAGCATAAAACAAATCCCATTTTATCTTTGAATTTTCAGAGGCATCCAGTTGAAATAATCCAAAAATGCTATTCTGACAACTGAACAAAAATTATTCCTGCTATTTAACTGAGAACAGAGCAATCACTGTTAGAACCAATCAGGGCTAAGACTTCAAGGCTATTTCCTCCTGCTAGTTATCATTGTATCTGTCTTCTTTAGATTGAGTTCCAAGAAATACCACTCCTATCTCACATTTAACTTTAGCATCTTCTTGGTTAGTTGTAAAAACTCATAAGCTTTCTTCTAACGGGGAAGTCAGATACTTAACAGAATAACAGAGTTGGAACCTTGAGGGTCTTCTAGTCCAACTCCCTGCTCACGCAGGAAACCCTATACTATTTCAGACTAATGGTTGTCTAATCTCTTCTTAAAAACTTCCAGTGTTGGAGCATTCACAACTTCTGAAGGCAAGTCCTTCCACTGATTAATTCTTCTATCATGTTTTAGCCTCCAGTCCACTAGTCATCTTTGTTGCACTTCTTTGCACACTTTCCAGAGTCTCAACATCTTTTTTACATTGTGGCAACCAAACTGGATGCAGTATTCCAAGTGTGATCTTACCAAAGCATTATAAAGTAATATTAACAGTTCATATGATCTTGATTCACCCCCTAGCCTAGAACTGTGTGGCTTTTTTGGCAGCTGCAGCACACTTCAGGCTCATATTTAAATGATTCTCTATTCGGACTCCAAGATCCTTCTCACAATTACTATTATTGAGCCAGGTACCACCTATACCAGTGATGGCTAACCTTTTTGCTATCGCGTGCCAGGAGGGGGGGTCATGTACACGTGTGCCCACAGCCATAATTCTATGTGCCCCGCCCACACGTGTGCATGACCCTCCTTGCTCCCCTGCCCTGGCACGCGCGATGGCCTGGTAGGCCCATTTTTCTCTCACCTGCCTCCAGAGTCACTCTATGAGTCTGGGGAGGGCGAAAATGCCCTCCTCCATCCCTCTGGAGGCTCTCCAGAGGCCAGAATCGGTCCATTTACCAACTTCCGGTTGGACAGGAAGTGACATTTTTTGCTGTCCCCGGCCTCCAGAGACTCCTAGAGAGGCTCTGGAGGCTGGGACAGCAAAAAACATCACTTCCTGTCCAACCGGAAGTTGGCAACAGGCTGCTTGGCCTCTGGAGGCCTCAGGGCATTGGGGAAGGCTGTTTTCACCTCCCAGACTCATAGAGTGACTCTGGAGGCAGGTGAGAGAGAAAAATGGGCCTTCCCCACCACTACCCCAGCCCCTCTGGAGGCAGGAAACAGCCTGTTTCCCTACTTCTGGTGGCCCAGAAGGCCAGACAATCAGCTGGCCAGCACGCGCATGCACACCAGAGCTAAGCTGATGCCCACTGATATGGCTACACGTGCCACCTTAAAAAAATAATTATTCTTGGTACATTTTTAATTGCAGTGTGATATAATTGCAGTGATCATAGGTAGCTCCTATATCACACAGAAGACTGTTTAGAAGAGGGTATTGTGATATTATGGCAATATGACTGTCTGACCTGAGGATGCCAAGTGAACCCACACGGGATATGCACGTGAAGACAAACAAAGTAATATTATGTTATTAATTGATTATCACTTTTTATATTTCAGAGAAATGGTGCCCTGTTTGGAAACCATATCAATCATGTTAGCACTGATACAAGGGATTCATTTCAACAGATCAATACTACCCATCGCCCCCTTCATGTGCAAAGGCCACTGGTTTCGTGTATGGTGGACACGACTGAGAAAAATGTGCATCCACCAACAGGAAACTCTTTATTCCATAATCATCATAGCCATCACAACCACAACTCAGTAGGGAAGCAAGTTCCAAACTCCACAAATGCTAATCTCAATAATGCTAACATGTCCAAGATGGTAAACAGAAAACATGGAAGCACTGGAAGTCATGAACGTATGTCAGAAACTGGGAGCCATTCATACTCCAGAAAAGAACACCGTGAACAACGTAGACGATCATCCAAAAAGAGGTAAATCCCTATATATTTTTATAGTGTACACTAAAATGTTACATTTGGTTGAAAATGCCAATCCTCGTGTTACTTTTTTTAACACCTTGAACTGTTACATTTGATTGTCTAATTTATTCATTGTCTAGTTTAATTTTAACATAACTCCATTGATCGGCTTGATTAGGTTGTAGTTTACAAGCCAGGTATGGCTTACATTTTTCAACTACTATCATTCTTTGGGCCATGTGATTTACTTATTTATTTTATTTAGATTCTGCCCTTATTATTTTTATAAACAAGGCAGCAAACATACCTATTACTTTCCTTCTTCCTATTTTCCCTTCAACAACAACTCTGTGAGTTGAGTTGGCCTGAGATAGAGCGACTGGCCCAAATTCACCCAACTTTCCTTCTTCCTATTTTCCCCTCAACAATACTCTGTGGGTTGAGTTGGCCTGAGATAGAAGACTCCTGCGAGTCCCTTGGACTGCAAGGCAAACAAACAAGTCAGTTCTAGAGGAGATCAACCCTGACTGCTCTTTAGAAGGCCAGATCCTGAAGATGAAACTGAAATACTTTGGCCACCTAATGAGAAAGAAGGACTCACTGGAGAAGAGCCTAATGCTGAGAAAGATTGAGGGCAAAAGAAGAAGGGGACGACAGAGAATGAGGTGGCTGGACGGAGTCACTGAAGCAGTAGGCATGAGTTTAAATGGACTCCAGAGGATGGCAGAGGACAGGAAGGCCTGGAGGAATGTTGTCCATGGGGTCGCGATGGGTCGGACACGACTTCGCAACTAACAACAACAAAAGAGTGACTGGCCCAAATTCACCCAATGGCTTTCAGGTTAAGGAGGGATTAGAACACATGGTCTTACAGTTTCTAGCCTGGTGCCTCAACCACTGGACCCCAAACTAGCTCTTTACTGGTCAGATTAATATAATCAGATAAATTCACAACATTAATAGTTAGACTGTTGCATAATTACAGTAGAAAAATGTCTAAAGAGGATAAGCTAAAATCAGTTAAGACAAATTGTTGCTTCTTTCTTTCATCATAATAATTTATGAATTAAATCCTGTGGGAAAGTTTGGGTAAATACAAATGTATCCATTGATAAGTACAATATAACATTTGCTTTCTCATCATTTCATTAAAATTCATTATACTTTTTTCTCCATATTCTTTTTCTAGCAGAGCTCGTATTATGAAACTTACATTAGGTAAGTATATATAAGGTCATATCATGGAAAACAGCATTTCATGCTGCAATAAAACTTATTGAAACACATCATATGTTTTTTCAGTCATTATCTTTGCAGATGATGCTGAAGCATGAATATGATATGAACATAGCTTTGGCCCATACACTGAGCATGAACATTGAAATCTCCATGCAGTCCTGAACAGCTGAATATACAGCTTGGCTTAGCTGTAGGGGATGTATCCTGATGCACAGTATTAGGACTAGAATTGCAACACTATCTATTGACCATATCAAAATGCCAGAGTTGGACTTTAACCTACATTTTTATGAGGTGTTCACTTAGGAAGGAATGTCACAGTGGTACAGAATAGCATCTCAAAATAAGGCTGGTAAATTCACATTCGAAAGTATATAAACCACTTTTCAGCATAATAGCCAAGTTGGACAAATGGTTTGACACAATACAAGGAACTTCCTATGAATTCCAAACCATTTTGCATGTTGATGCTATTAGAAATTATGCAGAACATTATGGAACTTCATGTTTCTACCACTGATTTATATTTCCCTTGCATCTATCAGTATCCCTAGGACAACACTATGTTTAATTTCCCCAGTTCCCTGTAAGAGGCAGCCAATTTACTGATACTGGAAATAGAATGAAACTGCAGCATAGGTTTCTTTTACTTGCCATCACTGGAGAGGTATATGCGGGAAGTTATAAATCAAATTAATCTAGAGGGTAATATCCACTTCCAAGTCACAACTGTGTTTTGAAAAAAGAAAAAAGTAGAAGTCAGGCCAAATAAATAATCAGGCAAAAGGAGAGTACAATTTCTCAATAGCCTGAGTGTCTCCATGGTAGAATTTCTCAATCTGAGGAGGCCAGGTATGCAAATTGATTTTACTGAATATCAGAGTTGGAAAGGACCTTAGAGGTCTTCTAGTCCAACCTCCTGCTCAGGCAGGAAAGCCTAAACCATTTCAGACAAATGGTTGTCTAATCTCTTCTTAAAAACTTCCAGTGTTGGAGCATTTTCAACTTCTGGAGGCAAATTGCTCCACTGATTAATTGTTCTAACTGTTAGGAAATTTCTCCTTAGTTCTAAGTTGCTTCTCCCCTTGATTAGTTTCCATCTATTGCTTCTTATCCTGCCAAGCTTTCTGATTGTTTCTTATCAGTGGTTGAATTCTTTCTTTTAGGAAGGCATTCAGTCTATAGGAAGTGTAGTAAAGTTTACTTTATATTATATGCCCTGCTGATTTTTACTACAGGTAGTCTCAATTTACAACCATTCACTTTGTGATCGTTTGAAATAACAATGACCCTGAAAAAAAAGTGACTCACAACCATTCCTCACACTTACAACTGTCACAGCATTGCCACAGCCACATGACAAAATTCGGCCACTTGGTAACTGGCATGTATTAACAGTTACAGCATCATAGGGTCATGTGATCACCATTTGCGACCTTCCCAGACAGCTTCCAACAAGCAAAGTCAATGGAGGAAGCTGGATTTGCTTAATGACACATGATTCAGTTAATAGCTGCAGTGATTTGTTTAATAACCTTGCAAAAACATCATAAAAATGGGTATGACTCACTTAACAACTGCCTTTCTTACTGCAGCAGCAAAAATCCTGATCCCAATTGTGGTTGTAAGTCAGGGACAACCTATGTATGTTTTTGGTATTTTTTTCAGTCTTACTTTTGTTCGTTTAAATCCTTTTATTTTATTACTGTTTTAGCTCTTGCTAATTTGATTTGGGAAAAGGTAGGGAGGGAAGGATATACGTAAGTGTTTTTTATATAAAAAGTAATAAAAATATCTCTCTGTTCCAACTGTAGGTCAGACTCGGGTGATAGACATTTACCTACAATTTGCCGAGAAGAACATGAAATTAGAGATTATTATAATGATGATTGCTATCTGGATGATCAGGAATATTTTAGT